>NC_033624.1:6305250-6329076 GCF_001540865.1 Ananas comosus
CGGTACAAAATGTGTACCGGTACAGCCATCGACCTGTCACCGGTTACACCTCGTGCAGAATGCAATCCGAGGGTAGGCTAAGTCCAACTCTTTAGTGACTTTAGCGCTACATAAAATACTACAATTCTCGGGATTCGAACCATAGGTCGGAACACTGTCAACGACCCACCAGAAAATCTGGAAAAGCTCAGGACACAGTCCAAACACTCGAACCTCGCAATTTGCAGAGATCCAGTGTGTTACATTTGGTATGAGGTCCCTGGGCTAATAAAGAGTTGAATTACTCTATTGAATTGTGAAATTGCATTGAAATAGTGTTTTTGAGAAAACTGACTTCGATAATGCACTTTTGCAGGATAGAAGTCCGAATGTGAAATTGACAGCTTACAAACCAAATTGGGGGTAAAAGAAACTCGCTGGCGAAGTAGGCTCGGCAATCCATCGCTCCTACGCAATGATATCGCCAAAAGAAGATTTTCGGCGTCAATAGTCACGAGCGCGGGTCGCGGTTCTCGGGAAAGCGCTAGAGACGCATTTCTCTCATTCCAGAATCAAATAAAGGTGGGTTGTGCTTACCGAAGTGATTAGGTCACTTCCATGCCAAAGTAAAATATGGTTTCATTTGACGCATAAATGAATATGAATGCTAAATACACATGAGTTGGCATGTATGAATATGGGCATATGTTAATGCTAGATGACTTATAATGATTCTCATATAAATATGAATGCTAGGTGCACATGGACATGAAAGCTAGACATAGTTATGCTAGACGGATAGTTATGAATGTGAATACATATAATTGTCGATATATGAATGTGAAAACTAGACGCATAGTATGCTAAATTCATATAATCAAATATATGATATATAAATGTTGAACTTGTAAACGCCAAGGGCATGTAAGTTGAATGTGAAATGTGAAATGTGAAATGTGACATGTGAACATAGAGGTTAAAGCATATGTAGTTATCGACATGTGAAAGCGAATAGTTGATGCCTATATCTAAACGTATATGAAAGTGAATGTACTATAGTTCGAGCTATATGAAAGTCGATAATTCCAGTTGATTAGAGACCTCGATAGTAACAAGACAAGCGAGAATATGTAAATTAGAATCCTAGGAATGAACAACTAGGATGATACATAGATCGAGTGGTATGACCTAGTGGTAGTAAACATAGGTCGGACATGAACCTAGTGTCATTGGACATAGGTCAAGTAAATAAACCTAGAGTCGAGTTCTAGGTGAAAATGATATAGAACCTAGCAAGTGAACCTAGGTTATGATGTATAATGAGACTTAGTACATTTAAACTAAGTTGTGGATTTTAGTGGTATAGTGACCACTAGGAAAGGATTAGTTTCGACCAGGAGGGTCGTCAACATAGGGTAAAGTGAGTAAACCCTCAAGTTGTGAAAGTGAATTCCGGAATCCCAAGATCTGTGATGACCTTGGTATCAAGGCTAGGGCGTGTGCGACGATTTCGCCGCCGGATGGTTAGCCAGTTTGTGGATCCTACCGCCTGTTGACTGAACCACTGTCGTGGCGTGTGCGACGATTTCGCCGCCGGGTGGCTAAGTCATAGACCTAGGCTGTTGTTGGGTGAGGTGCGATTTGTTCGCCGCCAGACAGCTAGGACAGGAGTACGGTGAGCTGTTGCCAGCTGAGGTGCATGTGAGAGTTCCTTCACCTCGAGCTAGACATTGCGCAGACTATCCGCGATTGATTGACTCAAGACCGAGTCTGTTGGCATAGAGAACTAAGGTAAAGGAAACCTTAGGAAAAAATCACCAGTGAGCATAGTATGATAAAGAGTAAAAAAAATACAGAAAATAACTAATGAACGAGAATAGCTAATAAAGAAAAGAACGGCCACAAGTAAGGAATGGTTAATGCTTTAAGTAGAATCAAGTAATCTACTTACATGATTTACAGGTGTTGCATATTGCATAGCAGCGAGGCAAGGTATGGTATTATGTGTTGCATAGTTTAATATCTATCTATTTGTTGAACCAACCTACTGTTGCCTCCTTTGGACCTGGTGGGTCGAGCTCTTCCCTTGGGTGGCCGTACCCACTGGGAACTATATTTATATAGTTCTCACCCCCGTGTTGTTTTTGGGGGTATAAGTTCGCACGTGAGCGGCGCGGCGGCGCGAGGACAGAGCGTAGCTCCGTAGATAGCGCCCTACCACCGAGACCAGAGATAGAAGTACCCTGACGAAGTCAAGTTCAGAGTTCAATTTGAAAGAAGCAAACTTGTAGCAAAATTGTATAAGTTTTGTAATAACTTAAAGGTATTTGTGGTTATGTAAATATAAAATCTTGTAAATGTAAAAGAATCTCTGAGATGAATGCTTGTAATAGCATAGTTAGCATCTTATGTTTTTGATACTTATGCAGTCTACATACTTGCTACGGTTCCTGTTTGGAACCCCTTGTATTGCATTGTTTAGATTGTTGACGCCTAGAACGGACAGGGGAGGCTCTGTCCGTTCGGCGGTCTGTCGGCGTGNCTTGTAATAGCATAGTTAGCATTTTATGTTTTTGATACTTATGCAATCTACATACTTGCTATAGTTCCTGCATGGAACCTCTTGTATTGCATTGTTTAGATTGTTGACGCCTAGAACGTACAGGGGAGGCTCTGTCCGTTCGGCGGTCTGTCGGCGTGCCCGAATCCGACCAAATAGGCGGAGCTCGGGGCGTGACATAAGGATTGCATTTCAAGTGTTCTAAAATTCACATAAATCATGTTTAACATGGATTTGCTTTTAAAAAGACTTTACGAAGAGTTTAGAAACCATAGGGGCCATTTTGCCCCGTTTTCATGAAGTCAAACCCACCACAACACTCACGATCCTTCGTAAGCTCCGACGAAGGTGTCAACTAGTCTCCTAACACCCTAAAGATGTAGGAACAAAGGTCAAACGGACCATACGAACAATACAAGGCTCAATCAAAAGCAACCTAGGCTAAGGTGGAGGAAACTCACCTTAAGGGAAGAAATCCTCACTCAAACTCTAAATGGGGGCAAGAACCCTTCCAATTCAACCTAAAGGAAGGTTCTAAACCAATCAATAAGGTCCCAAAGCCCTCAAATCAAAAAGCCCCAAAACTAACCCTAGAATTCCAATCTAGGGTTCCATATAGTAAAATCTAGAAAAACTTGTATTAAATGGGGAATACAAGCTACCAACCTCAAGAGAAGCTTCAATCCAAGCTCTAAACCAAGTAGGGTTGAAGTTTGATCCTCCACAAAGCTCCAACCGCAAGCTCCAAGCCCCCAAGGTGAGAAATGAGGAAGAAGATGATGCTCCAAGGCCTCCAAGTGAGCTCCTCTCCTTTTCCTCCAACTCCTTCTTCTTCTCCTTCTCTTTCTCTCTCTAGAATCGGTGTGAAGGGGAGAAATGAGGAGGGAAGAGAGTGAAAGGGCCATATAGACCATCTAGTGCAACAAAATCCCGAAAAGCCCCTCAAAAACTCAAATTCACATCAGCTCGGTCTGGGCAGTTTTTGCCCAGAGGGACCGGTCTCCCTGACTTGGGACCGGTCTCTCAGCCTGCCCCGAAAATCCAACGTTCGGGAACCGGTCTCTCCCCGCACGGGACCGGTCTCTCCCCCTGCAGATGCACTCGGGGACCGCTCTCGCCTGCCAGGGACCGGTTGCCTCGGCAACTGCCGCAACACTGAGCTGAGGGGACCGGTCTCTCATATCAGGGACCGGTCCCCGAGAGTGAAAACTCTCAGGACTAAGCCAAAACTCTAGAGATCGAACTTTTAGGCCGGAATACCATCTACGGCCTTCCACCAAGTATGGAAAAGTTCGGAGTACACATCAAACACTCGAACCTCGCAATTTGGAAAGGTCCAGTGTGCTACAGGCACTTTATGGGCGTAGGTGGCGCTCTCCTATTCATTGGAGCGAGGTAGGTGAAAGAGTCACCCTTGGTCCGGATGTGGTGCGAGAGGCGGAAGAGAAAGTCCGTCTTGCTCGCCAACGATTATTGACGGCACAATCACAGCAACGAAGCTATGCGAATAAGCGCCAAAAGGATTTGGAGTTCGCGGTTGGCGACTGTGTGTTTCTTAAAGTGTCGCCAATGCACGGGGTGAAGCGGTTTGGCATTCGGGGGAAGTTTAGTCCCCGGTATATTGGCCCGTATGAGATTCTAAAATGGATCGGGCCGGTGGCATACAAGTTAGCATTACCGCCGAAGCTTGCTGGAGTGCACAACGTGTTCCACATATCGAATCTCTGCAAGTATTTTCGTAACTCCTCACATGTGTTGGAGTATGAGTCGGTGGAGTTGCATGAGGATGCCAGTTACGAAGAATTTTCGGTGAGCATTCTTGCTCGAGAGGAGCGGAAACTACGGAATCGGACCATTCCGTTTGTCAAAGAGTAATGGAGTAATCACTCGATGCGTGAATCCACGTGGGAGCTCGAGGAAAAGATGCGCAAGGTGTATCCTCACTTGTTCGAGCAAATGAGCTAAGGTACGTGTTGAGTTTCGCGGCCGAAACTATTTTTAAGGGGTGGGAAATGTAACGTATCACTTCCCGGTAAATCGTGCCGAGTTTCGTCGAAACGAACAGAACGCGGAGTGGAACAAGTTATAATGGGTTCTAAGTGCTTTAGAACCTATGTATATGGTATAGGGACCTGAGAGAGTAAAATTGGAAAATCTGGCCAAGTCTCAGATTTTGGACTCTCGGGGACCGGTCCCTGCGAGGAGAGACCGGTCCCCGTAGGTTGGAAAATTGCCCAACGGCTAAGTTCTAAAAATCGTGCTCTCAGGAACCGGTCCCTAGAGGAGAGACCGGTCCCTGGAGGAGAGACCGGTCCCCGTGCTCGTAGTCAGCCAAAAAGAGTGAAAATTTGGCTAAGTCCTGAGAGGTGTGCTCTCGGGGACCGGTCCCTGCGGGGAGAGACTGGTCCCCGTATGCGAAAAATGCCCAGTGAGGGCTAATTGTAAGAAATGCAATTGAGAGGGGCTTATGTGCTAATGTGACTTGATGAAGGGTTATATGTGTTAGGGCTTGTGTGAGAGCTCATTTGCTCTCAACCCTACACCAAAACACTCATCTCTCTCTCTCAAAAAAGTCTCTTTCTCTCTTCCCTTCTATCTAGAGCTTGGATCAAGGGAGGAGTTTGGAGGAGCAAGCTTGGAGAGAAAGCTTTCCAAGGTGAAGGCAAGCTTGAGCAAGAGCTTTGAAGGGAAAGCTTGGGACTCAAAGGTGAGTTTCCATGATTTGAGTTAAGGTTTTGGGTTGTAGCTTCTAGTTGAAGCATCTAGGAGCTTCTATGGTGGATTCCTCCATGATTATGCAAGGTAGGGGCTTGTTTGGGGAAGATGATAATGTACAAGAACCTAAAGTTAGGGTTTTGAGATTTTGAGGTTCAATCTTGGGATTGATCTTTTCTTAACCTAATTGGTAGGTCAACAAACGCGTTGGTGTGCTCGGTTCGGCGATACGACGAGCGTGCGCAAAGAAATTGAAGAAACGGGCTAAATTGGTACAGATCGTCGCAGCTTACAGCGTAGAGGTCTAAAAATCACGAAAAATTGGATTACGAAATCTTAGCATCACCAAAAGGTGGGGGGTGCTATCCGGAAACACCGAATTTCTCTCTATGTCTATGTTACCTTCTTTGAGCATATTGGCGTTAGCATTCATGCATATAGGGTAGTGTGATATGTGTTCTTGGTTGAATTGCATTTAGATGGTTAAAGAATATGTGAAATGATAAAGAACCATGTGAACTATGTATGAAAGAACCCTATGTGTATGTGAATGCGAGAACAGACTATGACAATAGTAAATAAAGGTGACATTGACATTAGTGACCAGATTGGCATCGAAAATGAGAACGGCTAAACAAGGTTTAACCATTGTGGCATTAGGACCATTGTGATTCAGATGTAGTGGTATATGTGATATGGTAATAACCTATCATGGGTATTGAGGCTTTGTGCATTGAGACAGGTTTGGCTACGTCCTCAAATTGAGGATTGGATCGTACTCACACATTGGTTCCGGCTTGAGAGAGGTAGCTCCTTCTCAAGCGGTGTGCTCCGGAGTGTAGACACCACGGGGAGATTACCCCGGCGAAGATCCCTCGGGTGGTTGAGCCTTGTGCCTCCCCCGGTAGACGGGATGTGTGGATTATGAGTTTGGGATGAACCAGGAGTACTCCGGGATGATTGGATAAAGGCCAAAGAGAATGAGACATGAAAATGCATGCATAATTATCATGTATTGGATTATCTATCTATCTGCTGACAGCTTCTTGCAGGCATTATATTAGTAGTACATTAGTTGGTTTGTTATCTACTTTCTTGAAATACATATGCCTAAATAGACCTAGTGGGCGAGTCGGTGCGGTCGGCGGCCGAACCCACTGGGAACTTCGTTTTAGTTCTCACACCACCACTAACCTTGCAGATCCGTGCGCGAGCGGGGCGGCGGAGGATCGAGGCAAGGGTATCGCGCCGTAGATAGTGGCGGCGGAGGATCGAGGCAAGGGTATCGCGTCGTCGCCACGCGTAGCCGCCGCCACTTTGACAGCCTACGGCCAAGCTGGCCAAGCATGGGCCGTGGCCATCATTGCTTCTGGCCTGCGTGTTGTCGCCGCCTGAAAGCGGCCATACCGCCCTCCCCCGAGTTCGGGCAACCGCCCTTGCCAGCCGCCGCTGACCCTGCGCGCCGCCGCCGCCGCCCTAGCAGCCTGCGGCCAGCCTGGGCAACTCTGGGCTGAGGAGAATTTAGTTCTTTCCCCTCACACCACCGCAGCTCGGGGCCGACACTGTCGCCTCTCTCTGGTCTCCGACGGCCCGTCGCCGCCACCCCGAGGCTTCCCCGACAGCTACTTTCCCGTTTTGCACCGCCGCGGCCATTCATGTGCTCGTGCGGGCTGGCACGGCCGGGCACAGGTGAACCGCGTCTCCAGACCCCGGCCACCATCCCCGATCCCTCCTCTGGGTCTCAGAGGAGGCCCACGCTTTTTCCCTCGTTGCTCCGGCCGCCGCCGTGGCCGGAGGGACTTGCCAAGCCCAAGTTAAGGCAGTGCGGGCTCGGGTTGCTCCAGCGCCACCGCCGCCGGACAGCGTGAGCGCCGGCTCCGCCTGGCCAGCCACACCTGTCCGCCGCTGGCGCTGGAGCTTCCTTCTAGCCGGACCGAGCCCATGCACTCCTCGGGTTTGCACAGCTAGGGCATCATTGCCCATCGCAGCGGCCGCCTCCCGTTGCCGGCCGACGCGTGCCCCGGCCTTCCTCCGTCGCCAGAAACCTCCCCCTGCCGGCGCGCCCGCCGTCCAGCCGCTGCCGGAAAAGCCGTGCTCCGCCTTGCTCTAGTGAGTGTATTTAGTGGTTTCTGCGCATGGTTTCCTGTTTAGATCACTGTTCTGGCGACCCAGGGCTGTTCCAATGCCTCCGGAGGTGAGCACGGTGGTCGTAAGTCAGTGCTGATCACAGTGCTTACCTTATTTGGGGTCAACGAGTGTCGAATGTGATAGTTTGAGGCGTTTTAGTTTCAGCCCACAGTTTTAGCTGAACTTCGTGTCATTCCTGCGCTCTCCACATGGACCGGCAGTGCTCTGAAATGTGAGCACGACCTCCAGCACACCGAGACCTGTCAGCGGGTGTCTAGGCCAGACTGGAAGATCCTCGGTTGGCGTTATCGGGCCGTAAAATCAAGAAAATCGCATAAAATGATGCGATTTTGTGTAGTCCTAGGGGCTTGTATGCAATTGTACAGATCGTGGTTGCTGTGGGTAGTGTGTGTGGGCAGCGGGTGACCTCTGGACTGATTTTCCGAGGCCCCAAGCCCTTGCGGAAATCAAAAATTGATTTTCGGTGCGTTTTTTGGAGAAATCCGCTGACGGAACGCGATTTCGGTTTGGAATTCTTCCGACGGTGCCTCATGAGCAATTGGTTTATCGCTGAGCCCTGTTGGCTGGTCACTCGCATCGTTTCGGGGGTTCAGAAACGACGGGTGAGCAATGGTGGGTTCCGGTGTGGAATTGGACACTTTCGAAAATCCGGATCGGAACGATTATCCGATGACACATCGTTTTGGAGTGAGTTTGTATCCTCGCTGCCAAGTGACATGAAAATATGTATTTAGTGGCAGCGGGCGACTCATGGTAGGAGTCGGTGCATTCGGGACAGTTCATGGGTCCCAGCGGAGTCCCGGTGCGATTTTCGGGACTCCCGCCAAGTTACGGTAGTAGGTTTTGGGAAACCGATCTCCGTGGTATTGTTTGTGGGGTTGTGGTTTCAGTGGTTGTTAGTTGTGGGTTAGATACTAACCCGGTGGACCTCCGTAGGTCCGGTTGACATTCTTTCGCAGTCAGGAGACAGACGCGACTTTCTTACAGGTGGGTATTTCGATTCGAAGTCGGTATAGTGGTGCACGCTCGGTAATATCTTCTTACTCTTGTTCTCTCATTGTTATCTTACATGTAATGCATCTGATATATGTATATATATATATATTGAGCTTTGCACCCATGTTGTTCCCGTATTTACTCTACTTGGTTGTTTCCATGTTTAGTATCATGAGTAGGAGTAGAGTAGATGTTATCTGCATGTGATATCTATGACCTGGTTGGTCGGTCCTCATATTTGGTATCTGTGACCTGGTTGATCGGTTCTCCTATTTGGTATCTGTGACCTGGTTGGTCAGTTCTCCTATTGTAAGGAAGTGAATTCTCGAAATCTGAGAGTTGGACTTCGTCCAGGATCGACTAATTGTCGAGTGGGTAGGCTTCGGATGAGCTAAAGATGCCCAAAACACAAAAAATGCTTTGGAGTTGAGTCCGCGAGAGCAAATGATGCAAAATCTGCACTTGGCAAATTCTGCTCTCGGGGACCGGTCCCTGGCGGCGGGGACTGGTTCCCGTAAGCAGGAATTCTGGCAGAGGGGAGGTCTGCGCAAAACTGCTCTCGGGGACCGGTCCCTAGTGGGAGGGACCGGTCCCATAGCTGAGGGTTGCGGCAGGTGCCTGTTAAGGATTTTTCTAAGTTGGCGGATTTCGTGAAGTCGAATGGAGTCTTGAAGAGTTGAAGATGAAGAATTGAAGCTAAGATTACAAGACTTGTGAGGCAAAGACTCGTTCGTGATGCTCGACTACTCAGGTATGTAGACTAATAGTTTGTGGTGAAATTATACTTGAGTAAAAGTGTTTAGAAGACTTAGGATTGGTTTTTAAATATAAAACTGAAAAAATTCTGAGTTTTTCAAGGTTCAGGATTCAGACCCTAAGGATGATCCGGACCCCGTAGGTCCTCTCTACGTGTACGCAGCAAGGGTCCGGACCCTCTGGTTAGGATCCGGATCCCGTAGCAGGATAATCTTGTCACGCAGCAAGGGTCCGGACCCTCTGGTTACGATCCGGACCCCATACCATGATAATCTTGTTACGCTGCAAAGGTCCGGACTCATGGGTTAGGATCCGGACCCCGTACCCTATATTTTTTGATACGCAGAGAGGGTCCGGACCCTAGCTTCACAATCCAGACCGTCAAGGTCTGGACCCTGTGTCACGCCCCGTGCCCGCCTCTTTGGTCGGATTCGGGCACGCCAACAGACCGCCGAACGGACAGGGTTTCCCCTGCACGCGGACAGAGTCTCCCCTGTACGTTCAAGGCGTCGCAATCAATACAAGTACAAGAGGTTCCAAACAGGAACAATTTTCAACAACGATTGCATAAGGAAGGTATCAAACAACATAACACATCCTATGTTATTACAATCATTCATCTCATCATTTTACATCGCATTTTTCATTACATTGATCCTAAACTTCCAAATATACAATCGATTTCTAAACATAATATTACAACTTGATTCTTTTTTTTTCTTTTCTTTTTCCTCTACCCTAGGCTATGCGACTCGGGGTACCCCTATCTGGTCTCGGTGGTAGGGCGCTAACTTCGGAGCTACGCCCTTTCCTCGCGCCGCCGCGTCGCTGGCGTGTGAACCTGTACCCCAAAACAAACAACACGGGGGTGAGACTATTGTCCATAGTGCTCAGTGGGTACACACCACCAAGGGAAAAGCTCAACCCACCAGGTCAAATGAGGCCATGCAACATGTTAGTCCAACAGATACAGGTACATATAACATCATGCGATACATGTTCATGCCTCACAAATATGCAAATTATGCAATCTTAGTCATTCTTTATCATTAGCCTTTCTTTAGAATTTGCTATTCTTTATCATTAACCTTCTTTGGAATTTACTATTCTTTATCATTAGCCTTCTTTACTCTTTATTCTTTATTTTTATTCTTTATTCTTTCTCAATTGTCATTTCTTTCCTAAGGTCACTTTACCTTACAACTATGCACTCGACTCGGTCTTGAGTCAATTCATAATAAATACAAGATCCACTTTCCAATCCATGATCCTTTAATCTCACAGCTAACCGTAGGTTTCGCCACATTAAACTTGCTCCACATTAAGTCCATCCTCGTAGGAACTCACCGCTAGGACCGTCCTGGGTTTACTCCAACCGTGATGCAAAACTCGGGAGCGCATCGCTCGAGAGGGAGCGACCGCCTCGAGCACGGAACTCATAGCAATATGATCAATCCTTAACTCTAAGGATATGTAGTTGAATTATGGCTTTACACTAACTTTAGTGTTCTTTACATACATTAGTTGCTAACTCTAGCAATCTATTGTTCTTTACCCCATTGTCAATTACTCTAGTAATTGTCATTCTTGATACAACTTGTTCTTTTGTTGCACACACTAACTCTAGTGTGCTTCATGTCACATTGGTTGCTAACTCTAGCCATTATCATTGTTCTTTACACTTGCTTGTCTTTGCACATTCACTTTACATCGCCTCTAGCCATTATCATTATTCTTTACATCACATTGCTTTGCCTTGTCTCAAGCCATTATCATTAGGTTCTCACATTACATCTCATGCATACACATAGATTATTTAGATTCTTAATCATTCTAATAAGCACGTGTACTCACATCATGCAACATTACATTATTATCATCACATTATTTTACATTATCTTTAGCCATTATCATTATTCTTTACATCACATTTATTCTTTGTTGTCCCACACTAACTCTAGTGTCCACTTTACCATTTCGAATGCCACTCGATCTATGTTCAACATGCATATATTTTGTCATCCCACTACAACAAGTATATGATTTACTGACATATTACTTGTGACATATATATAAATGACACTAAAAATTATTTTTAGCAACAAAATTTTATAAATATTACTAATTCTATTTTTTTAGCAACATTTAGACTATAATAATGCTAAATGTAAGAATCAACAACTTTTATTTTAAAATATTGCAATGATTTAGCAACATATCATAATAAATGTTACTATTAATATATTTTTTTAATTAAAATTTTCAAAAATAATAATTAAGCTCCCTCATGTACACATTTCCCGCGGCCTTTTTTTACTTCTCACATAAGCAACCTGAAAACTCTCTCACCTCCTCAACCTTTCCACCTTCTCCATCATTACATTGCTTTAATTAGCACCAACTCAACACATCACCTTAATTCCTTTCCTTGCTATTCCCGTCCGATGTTGGCATCTTGCCATTTCCGACCTCGTCGCCGGCTTCCACCTCGCTAATCTTGCTATGGCCCGGCGTGGCTTCTAACCACATCATTGCCGTCAACCTCGCTACGGGCCCACTTGCCGCCGGCGTCGCTTCTAACCACATAATAGCCATCGACTTTGCCGTGCCCCCACTTGCCGTCGGTGTCACTTTTAACCACATCATCGTCGTCGACCTTGCCGTGCCCCCACTTGCCGTCGGCATCGTTTCTAACCACATCATCACCGTCTACCTCTCCAACCACTCCGACACTGTACCTTGGAATATCTATGACATTCTGACTCCGCATGCATACCTTCTTTGGCACCCATAAGCTATGGTTTTTTTCTCTATTTCATTTTTCTTGGTCTATATTTTTTTAATTTTTCTCTATTATATTAAGAATTTTTTTAAACTAGTTTTGCATATAGTTTTTTAGGAATTAATTAAAAAATCTCTCTAAAAAAACAATTTCAGAGAAGAACTACCAAATTTATTTAATTAAATTTCTCATTTTTTTTTGGTTGTTGTTGTAGAAGCACTTTGCGCCATTTTACAGTTCACTTAAGAATAATAATCCACACTAGCTTAATTAACTTTCATCTTAGTATACTGACATGGAGAGATCTAGATTAAATAATGACAACGTAGATTCGCAAATGAGAATCTACTTATCCTTTGTAGCAAAACTGTTTAATTCATGGTACATTGGAATATCTACAACTTTCCGACTCCGCATACCTTCTTTGGCACCCATAAACTATGATTTTTTTCTCTATTTCATTTTCCTTGCTCTATGTTTTTTAATTTTTCTCTATTATATTAAAAAAAATTTTAAACTAGTTTTGCATATAGTTTTTTAGGAATTAATTAAAATTTGGTGTTAGGTTCCTTCCATAAAAATTAATTTTTTACATAAGTAAGTGAATGGTTCCTATTATTAAGGAATTGAATATTTGAGGATTTCCTATGAAACTCAGATTTTACTAAGGTATATATATAAGGAATTTTTTTTGCATGGATAATATTGTAAAAGCATGTATGCGTATATATTTATGGTTTATAGAAGTAAAGCTCATAACTGAATAGTAAACCAAATATTTCATATAACAGTGTGGATTAAGGATGTCAACGGGTCGGGTTTGGGTCGGGTTTTTAAAAACCCGAATCCGAACCCGAAAACCAAATTAAAACCCATACCCGGACATGAACCCAACAGGTTTTAAAAATTCATAACCATATCCGTACTATTATTAGTTAAGTTTATTATTATTAGTTAAGTTTATTTTTTAAAAAAGAACAAAATAAGTAGCATACTATTTTTCTCTGAAAGCAAAAATAAAAAAGTTGTATAAACCGTAAAACCCAGCATAGTGTTAAGTGAATTTTAGCTTAAGAAAATTTCATCGGAAGTATTTTAAAAAATAAAACAAAATGACAACAATTTCTTTTGAGAACCACTAACTAAAAGAATATTGCTAGATTCTTTTGCCTCTTCCTGGATGATAGGAAGCCATTGCCAATAAACAAAGATTTCAATTAGAATTATACAAACAATTCATTTCCTTTTGTTGTACACCTCCCATCTCCTCATACATCATTAAGTATAAGATATTTTTCCTTTTCCATTAATCAAAGCCTCTACTTTAGACCTAATTTAATTCTAGCCAAGCCAAAATCCAATATCTTCGGGTTCATTTCTCTTTAAGTGGATGACCTTAAACCTAGAATAATTATGAAGATAGATGAGCCATTTTGCAAGTCCTTCTACAATGTAAAAGCTCTTTTGTCAATCTAATTATGCTTTTTTGATTAAATTTGCAACTAGAATAATTCCTTAAGTAGAATATATATATATATATATATATATATATGTCAACTGAATATGGCCTTACTTAAGGGACTTGAAATGCAATTAAATATATAGAAATTCAAGCTTTTGTTGGGCATGTATTCACATATCAATATTTTCTCTTCTTTTTGGATGCAGTAACCAAGGAGCTTGACTAGATTCCTGTGCTGGAGCTTGGCGATAAGTGTGATCTCATTTTCAAGCACTTCGAGCCCTTGTCCTGAACTACTCAACAACCTCTTTACCACAATTGAGCCACTAGACCTTCAAGAAATCCTAAATTGCCGGTAAGCAAATATTAGCAAATTAGCATGCTATGAAATTTGAGTTCTATTACAACAATGCTAGTTCAAAAGTCTTCCAATTATTGTCTTCAATTGGCTAATTTTAGTCAATAAGAGTTATTTAAGTCCATCACTGCCATGCAAATATAAACTAGGAATCAGCTATAAGAGTTATAGCTGAAGGAAAATTAGTATAGATTCTGAAAATGAAAACTTCTGTCAATCGCATGATAAGGAGTCCAAAAAAAATAAAAAAAGAAAATGAAAAGTTCTTGCTTGAATTTTTCTTTAGCTCTTAAGCCCTAGGCCACACAAAAAGATCTTGCACTTCATCAACACCAGCTTGGAGACCATAAAGGTTCCCAAATTAAAATGAAAACCTGATGTCATTCAGATATGTTGAAGCATAAGCATTGCATGAACAATTCTTAGTACACTAGGCTTTTATTGATACATAGACTCAAGTTTTGATCCTTGGAGGAGGAAATAGAGAACTTTACATTCCTTAGCTTTAAGAATCCATCCCTATTACTCATGCATTCTGATTGTACTTTTCTTATGCACCCATTTAATGATCCTCTAACTAGATTTATTAAGGCTAACACTTAGTTTTTGTCATTTCCTACAGTATTAGGCATTAATCCCATGGATAAGACTTGGATCAATGAACCAAGGTTTGCTTGAGCCACTATGTATTTATTCAATAGTAGTAAATGCATAATTTGAACATATCAATTAACTTTCATTTGAAAAATATAGGGCAAGTGAAAAATATCTATATGGAGTTACAAAGTTTCTTGATTTTGCTTTTCTCAAAGCATCTCGAGAGGGGTTAATCCTTTGCCCCTGTAATAATTGCAATAATCACCTTTGGAAAGATAGAGAGGCTATTCTTGAACATTTAATTTGTGATGGTTTTTCAAAGAATTATACATACTGGATTTATCATGGAGAAGATATTACTTCATCTTCCTCTACACATCATTATGACAAAACGGAACCACTGGACAACGTACATGCAATGTTGAATGAAGCTTTTGGTAATATTCACGAAATTGATGAAGAAATAGCACCAAAAGATGATGATTGCCACGAAAATCCTAATGAAGAGGCAAAGAAATTTTACAAATTACTTGAAGATTCAGAGCAAGAGTTATACCCTGGTTGTAAGAGGTTCTCAAAACTCGCTTTCATTATTCGATTGTTTCACATAAAGTGTCTTAATGGATGGAGCAATAGTTCATTCACAATGTTACTTACTTTACTCAAAGAGGCACTTCCTGAGGGTGAAACACTCCCAAGTTCCTTTTATGAAGTCAAAAAAATCATTAACAACTTAGGGTTAGGGTATACAAAAATTGATGCTTGCCCAAATGACTGTCAACTATATTATAAGGAGACTGCTAATTCAGACTCATGTGCTATTTGTGGTACTTCACGATGGAAATCGACTGAAAATGATGTAGAAAGTAATGCATCGGCTATTACTAAGAAAAAGGTCAAAAAAATTTCAGCCAAAGTTTTACGCCATTTTCCTTTAAAACCAAGACTACAAAGGTTGTTCAAGTCATCAAAAACATCATCACTAATGAGATGGCATCAAGAGCATCGAACAAATGATGGAGTTATGAGGCATCCTGCTGATTCTCCCGCATGGAAAACATTTGATTTTGAACATAAAGAGTTTTCTTCTGAACTTAGAAATGTTAGACTTGGCTTGGCAAGCGATGGTTTCAATCCTTTCCGAACAATGAGCACAACGCATAGTACATGGCCTGTTATTTTGATACCATATAATCTACCGCCTTGGATGTGCATGAAGCAATCATATTTAATATTGTCGTTGCTTATTCCCGGTCCAAATGCACCTGGAAATGATATTGATGTATATTTACAACCTTTAATTGATGAACTGAATGATCTTTGGCTAAATGCATTGCAAACTTATGATGCTTCAAAGAAGCAAAACTTTCAGTTGCATGCTGCATTACTATGGACTATAAGTGATTTTCCTGGATATGCTAACTTATCGGGATGGAGTACTAAAGGCCGTTTGGCATGCCCTTCATGTAATGTAAACACAGACTCACGCTATTTGAAGCATGGTCGAAAGTTTTGCTATATGGGTCATCGTCGATTTTTAGAACGAAATCACAAATTTCGACGTGATAGAATATCTTCTGACGGAAACCCAGAGGTTAGAGATGCGCCACTTCCATTATCTAGTTCTCAGATAGTGGATCAGCTAAAAAATGTCCAAAATGAATTTGGTAAGTCAAACCATAGTTGTAAAGGTAAGAAGAAACAAGGACGAGATATTATGTCACACAATTGGAAGAAAAAGAGTATATTCTTCTCTTTACCATATTGGGAAAAACTTCTTATACGTCATAATTTAGATGTGATGCACATTGAGAAGAATGTAAATGATAATGTGCTTTGGACATTATTAAATGCAGATGGTAAAACAAAGGATAATATAAAGTCTCGTCTTGATATGCAGCTTATGGGCATTAGAGAGTCACTGCATTTGAGGCAAAATGGAAGCAAAACTATAGTTCCTTTAGCATGCTTTGCACTTTCTAGAGAAGAAAAAAGTATCTTTTTGAAGTTATTGAAGTCTATCAAAGTTCCTGATGGGTATGCTGCAAATATTTCGAGATGCGTGCATTTAAAGGACCGTAAGATTATTATAGGATTGAAAAGTCATGACAATCACATATTGATGCAACAACTACTTCATTTTGCTCTTCGGAGTGTTTTACCAAAAAATGTAAGTTGTGCACTCATGGAATTAAGTGGTTTCTTCATAGATCTATGTTCTAAATCTCTTAAAGGGAAGGAACTTCAAATATTAGACTCTCGTATAGTCTTAACACTTTGTAAATTAGAAAGGATCTTCCCACCAGCATTTTTTGATATTATGGTTCATTTGCCTATACATCTTGCATACGAGGCTAGGATAGCCGGATCGGTGCAATATCGATGGATGTATCCAATTGAAAGGTAATTAAATATTTTGAAATAGCTTATATGGTTCGTGTGTGAGTCTATTAAAGCTCAACTATACATACAAACATACATACATACATACATATGTATGATGTATGTATATATATGTGTGTATGTACATATACATATTACCATCTTAATTATAGTATCTTACACTTAATAAACTTATAGGTTCTTTTTTACCTTGAAATCCTATGTGCGCAACCGAAGTCACCCTGAAGGTTCAATTGCGGAAGGGTACTTAGCTGAAGAAAGTTTAGCCTTTTGTTCACAATATTTTCAAGGTGTTGAGACGAGGTTCTGTCACGCCCCGGGGTCCCTTTTCAGTTTAAAACAAAGCGGAAAGCGACTGAAATTTTTTTTTTTTTTTTGAAAACCTGACCCCAGGGTATGCCAGATCCGCCACAAATACAGGGAATCCACTGTTCACACGGACAGAGTCTCCCCTATATTTGCACGGCGTCGATCAAATACACAGTACAACCAGGANGAAAACTAAAAATCGCGTATCTTCTCCATTTTAGCTCATTTTCGTCCGAAACTTGACGAGTGCTTATGTAATTAAATTACACACATAAACATCATCAACAGAGAGTTTAGTTGCACTGTCAAAAAATCTCAGTCCTTACAGGTTCAATCGACCACGAAGAAATTACGAAGGTGAATTTGAACTTGAAAAACATCCGTTATTTCCTTTGTCTCCAAATGGTCGAGCTGTAGGACATAGCGAGATGTTTGATCTGGACGAAACTTCATGGCTACAAGCACATCGCTATATTCTATTTAATTGCGACATTGTTTCTCCATACCTTCAGTAAGATGAGTTACAACTCAAATTAATCCATAGTTTTTCTATACCAATGGCATTAAATATTGGACCCTAATTTTGATATAATTGTATTTACTTGTAGAAAACATGTTGAAGGAATTAAAGGTAGAAAGCGTCGAATGCGACAAATGGAGGTTGAGCGTGTCCATAGTAGTTCATTTCATGAATGGTTTAGAGAACATGTAGGTCAACAATCCTTATACTAGTTAAGCATATTTATTTATTTATTTTTGGCTTAGACGCGAATAGAATATTTACTAAACTTTTGAGATGTTTTTTTTGTGAACTAGATTTACAAATTACTTGAAGCAAGGAGTGATGTAGTTTCAGAAGAAATCATCTCATTGGCCCGTGGTCCTCAAAAAGCTGCAAAGAGATTTAAGGGCTACATAATTAATGGGTTTAGATTCCACACTAAAGAACGTGAAACAAATAGAAAAATCCAAAATAGTGGAGTTGTTATCATTGCTAGTACATCAAGTTATGCTAGTGCTAAAGATAAGAAGCCAATGACAGGAGATGTCACATATTATGGTATCCTCACGGACATTATAGAATTGAACTACTATGAGCATTTTAAAGTGGTGTTGTTTAAATGTGATTGGGCAAATGTACACTCACAAGGCAAAGGAGTGAAGAAAGATGATTACGGGTTCACACTTTTAAACTTTAGTCGACTATTATTTAATGGAAATCAATTATCTGACGAACCTTTCATATTAGCAAGTCAAGCGAAGCAAGTTTTCGATGTACAAGATCCTATCGAAAAGGAATGGCGGATTGTTGTTCATACAAAACCAAGGGACTTTTTTGATATGGAAGCAGATGTTCTTACAGATGACATAGAGTTTCAAGTGGATAATGACACCCCGAAAAATATCATGAATGAGATAGAAGAAGAATTCAGTTGGAATAGAAATGATGTCCCTGAACTTACAATTGACACACCTATAATCAACACTTTTGATTTTCAAGAAAACACTCACGAAGATGCACAGTTCGAGGAAGATAATAATTAAATTGACTCTACAAGTGTAGGTATATATTGATTTTTCATTTAATAATCTATTCTATTAGTTTATATTATTTTACTATTTATTAATATATGTTGTTTTTATTTGCAAATCATAAATCTTTATCTGTACAAACTGATATAGCTAATCTTGATTTCTTATATGCAGGTGTCAACTATGAGAAACAAAAAGGGTAAAGAGAAGATTTCAACAGAATCATGTTTTGACCAAAAAGAGTACGATGAGATGCTGCTAGATCGGGATAACCAAATACATCATTCTTGGTTGAACCAATCTCTTTCTTTTAACCCTCAAAATCATATCCAACCATCACTTGAACATGAACTTCATCGCTACCTATCTCAACTAGTTGGTAATTTGCACCAAGATGAGCAATCATTGCCTAAACAAATCCAAGTAGAGAAAAGTCATGATTTTGCAAGATCACAATCTGAACAAGTAGAGTTGCAACCAGCAAATGAATGCTCACTACAACCTGAAATTATCAAGTTATTTCAAAGCTTCCAACAACATCAAGTGACTCAGAATTTGCTTGAAAACATGCAAGTTGAAAATTTTCAACCTGAAAGAGGCCCTTCTTATCATGACCATTCTAGACATTGTGATTCCTTACAAAATCCAAACAATTTTGAAGACTCTGAAGAAGATGATGATATATGCAATAGTAAGCCACTCTCCCAATATTTTTTAAATTTTAAATCTACAGCACTCTCAAATCCATTATATTACTTCCAATTGAATTGAGTTATAGTCTCTTTTAGTTTACTCTATTTTTGTATAAGATGCATCTTGTCACGCCCCGGGACCGATACCAATTTGGCCCGACCCGAGCACATCAAACAGACGCCGAACGGACAGAGTTTCCCCTATCCGTCCAAGGCTCATCACATGTACATTTTCATCAATAGAGAAAAGCACTAGCGGAAACATACATAAACGGCTTACACGAGGGTAAGCAATAGCCATTAGTGAAAGAAAGGAAGACTAGACATTCGCTTGTACTATGATTCAATTTAGATCATATACATACATTCAACTTGTAATTTTTTTGAATTCCTTACATTTCGTTTCATCATTTCTTTCTTACATCACATTTACCTCAAAATACACATTACATTCTTTTCCTTGCTTTATACATTAACATCTAGTATGAACGATACTCAAGGCACGAGCTCCCGCCAGCGAGGGGGAGCCCGCTACGCGAGGCCTCAATACGTAGTGCCCAACCTCATTTGGGCTTCCTGCCAGGATCGCCCACTCAAGGACGCTACTACCTGAATTACACTTCGTTCAATTACACCGCTATGGGGGCCCAATCGGAACTCTAATTTCTTGTTTCTCGTTTCTTGTTTCACGTTTCCTGTTCTTGTTTCTCATTTCACTTTTCTTATTTCTTAAACGTATTAGACGTATACAATTACAACTCGTATAAGGAACGAATAACAAGTCCGTATAATCGTAGTACAACATCTTACCAATGATATAAAGTCGAATAGGAAAGATAATACGGACTCAATCGGGATCACCCTTTCAACCCTACAACTCCGGCTTGGGTGACCCTTGAAACAACATCAAGAGTGGGGTGATAAAGGTGTCTCGGCCCTGGCTCGCTCGGCCGCTCGCTGGCTCCATTTCCATAGCGCGGAATCAGTCTCCGGTGGTTTCAACCCAAAGTAAAACATCATTTCATGGGATACAAGTAGAAAACATAAACTACTAAGTCTNGGACCGGTCTCTCCCACCAGGGACCGATCCCCGAGAGCTCAAAATCTGCAGTTTTGCAGATTTTATTCTATAGCTCTCGAAAACCTCCCGTAACTCACTTTTACTCATTTTAACACCTTCGGACTTTCCGAAGTGTACCATCCTCGCACTTTGGTCAATTTGACTAAAGTTCGATATTTATTTCCCGAATTTTCGGTATATTACACATCTAAACTTATGTATAGGTAGCAACAAACAAAATTTTCTTTTTTATATTAATAGAAGCATGTGATAGGATTTCGAAGTAGAATTTTGAAATAAGATATATTTGGATAGATTAGAATGTTATTTTTTTACTTGTATATAGCAATAAAAATTTACATTTTGTTATTGATAGAAAGTGAATAACTATTTTGATTTGTTGGACAGAGTCTTCTCATGCATCACAAAAGACTCCAGGCCGTACAAAGTTGCTCAAATTATTTAAAAGGACTTCTCCGAAACCTATAAAACTTAATGAGTTTGGGCAACCTATTGGAAAAGTAGCAGCCACATTAAGTAACTTTTTGGGGCTAATGGCAAGAAATGGACAAATAATTCCTCTAAGTTATAAAGATTGGAGAGTTGTTCCAAATTCAACTAAGGATATTATGTGGATGATTGTACAGGTGTAGGAAATTTGCTTTTTTTTTTCTTTGCAGGCCATATTTTTCATATGATGTTTTATTGATATTTCTTTTCTCTTTGTCTAGAAAAAATTTCAAATTTCAGAAGAAGGAAGAGATTGGGTTATTATGTCCATAGGAAAAGAATGGAGGGAGTTCAAAAGCAAACTAAAAAAACTTCACTATGATACTCATAAAACTTACGAGGAAAAGATAGCAGCTTGTGATTCTCGAGTACACGCGAAAGAATGGGAATTTCTTGTTAAGCACTGGGACTCTCAAGTAGGACAGGTATGAATGTTACTTTTTAACTTGATTTTGATAGTTTGGGGTCAGCGAATAACTTTATTTATTAGACATCGAAAAATTGATCTTTACTATTTTGTATGTAATTGATTTTTTCTGTTGCTATAAATAGCTCTACACAAGCTTTGCATTAAATTTTAGATAGTATTCAATGAAATATTATTCTAATTACTTCTTTGAGCACATGTACATTTATTCTAATAGGAACGTAGTGCCAAAAATAAAGCTAGCCGTGCAATGCTAAAAACCACACATACAGCAGGCACAAAAAGCTTCGCAAGAGTTCGTGCTGAGGTAAACTTAATCCTCTCAATTATAGTCTTTTCATTACTAACACTTTTATAGATTTTTGATTGTTATTGAAAGTTTAATTTCTAAATATTGTTAGATGGCAAAGAAAAATAATCATATTCAACCGAGAAGACATGAGCTCTACATAAGAACGCACACCAAGAAGAATGGCAAGCCTTTAAATGCGTATTGCTCGAAAATCATGGTATGTCTTTAGATTTGGACAAATTTTAGTTATAAAAGTTGTTTGAATTAGTCAAGTATAATTTCTTACTTTTTATAGTAAAATATTGGAGATTTAGTTCCATTATATCCTGAAGTTGCACAAAGAGATCCATCTCGAAATGACCTTTTATCGCTGCTACTTAAAGAGAAAAGTACTCAACTTCATTGTCATGGATTGGGTCCTATTCCAGATGAACTTCGAAAATCAAAGACAACTCGTGCTGATAATATTCGAATGCTTTCTGAGACCAAAAAAGAAGCCGAGGAGGAGAAACGTGTAATGCAATCAGAATTAGTAGATATGAGACAAAAATATGAAGATATACACAAGGAAATGATGACAATGAAGGCATGGGTAGAATCAATAGGTAAAAGGCCTCAAGACCATTTCATACTAGGAGAAGGAATATCATGCGTTCCACAAGGCCTCAAACTAGTAAGCATAATTTATAAATAATTTTATCTTTTTTGATGTATATGAAAAACTAATATATCATCTAACTTTTTTTTCTCCAATTTAGAAATGCACTGATCTTCCTTATAATGGATCACCTAATAATCAGGCAACCTCTTCTCATTCTAGTTATGAAGCACCACCAACTCAGGTATTTTATCATCTCAAATGGCTTTTCTTGAGTAATCTTGCTAAAACTCAAAATTTTCAACCAAAATTAATTAGTTAGTTTTAATATTTTGCTAACCAATTTTAGATGACAAGAAGATTATTAATTGCTATTGCCTATTTTGTTAGTTAATTTAATTTCTATTTTTAACAAAGTGACATCGCTAGTTATTTTGTTTCTCTCTTTTTAAAGGCATAAACTAATCTTAGAATCTGAAAATTGTTAATTCTAATTATATCGTAGGTGTATCGAGCTAAGAATATCTCAAAGAGAGTCCACGCTGTATCAAATATTATGGTTATCTTCTATCTCTTATTCTTTTTATGTTATCATGATGATTTTTTTCTCTACAACATATATAAGTTTAAATTACTATATTTGTTTATTCACTTATTGTTAGATTGGAACTGAAGTTTACTTGAGGAGTTTATAAAAACCTCACAATCATGTAGCACAAGGTTATCTTTTGAGTAAAGATCCAACTACAAGAGTAGGTGGGTTCGAATTAGGACCACAGTGTTGGGAGATTCAAATTGATGTGCCAATAGTACGCAATGAACCACTACTTAGACCATATAGTAGCTATCAAACAATTGGAGATGCTGTTGGAGCAACTGTTGCTTGGCCATATACTTTTGTAAGGATGAGTTATCTCAACCATATTTTATTTTTTCAATTATCTTTCATCATCTATAGCCTATTATATATATATGTTTAATTTGCTTTTTGTTCTTTTCACAGGTTAAGTGCAAGTAGTGCATGATATTGTGTTCATCTCCGCGCAATATATTTTGAACCTGTTAGAAACAAAAAGACATGGAGCACATTTCTTATAATTTTGTGATGATCACTTTTATATGTTACTACTTATAGTGCAGAACATGTATTTAACAAATATAATCTTGGAATATTTTGGCATATTAGATGTATAATCTTGAGATATTTTGGCATGATGTTGTGTTCATCTCCGCACTATACATTTTGTATCTGTTGGAATCGAAAAGCTGTGGAGCATATTTCTTATAATTTTGTCATGATCAGTTTATATGTTACTACTTATATATTGAAGAATATGTAGGTTAAATATGCAATTTATGATATTTTTGGTTGAATTGCACTTTTATATATTGTAACTTTTATTGATCTTGTAATTTTATATGCATAAATAGTTTATTATTGAATGACAATTAGCTAAAATATTATTTATAATTTTTTAATGCATTATCTATTATTCAATATTTAAAAATTAGTATAATATTTAGTGATATTTGAATTTAGATGTTGGATATTAAATTATAAATAGCAATATTTAGTAATGTTGGGAATAGTTGCTTTATACTAACATTAGCAACATTTAGTAATGTTGGGAATGGTTAAATTATACCAA
>NC_033624.1:6329101-6331597 GCF_001540865.1 Ananas comosus
ATTTTTGAGCCCTAACATGCAATTACCTCCAAATAATCCAAATTAAATAGAGCAACATGCTAAGAATGCTCATTATAGGCTATTAGAACACTTAAAGCTAAGGATTAAGCCAAATTCCAAAAGCTTACCACAATGTGAACGCCGCGACGAAAGCACACCGCTCCAACGGGCGCACGAAAGGTCGATCCGTCGCTCCCAACGCGTTCGCAAGCTCGTTCTCCGCCAACGCCGCGAATTTGGGCGAAAGATCTAGAGAGATGAGAGAGTTATTTAGAGAGAGAAAGTGAGGATTTTCTCTCACTACCACCATGAACGTGAGCTTGGGGGTGGTCGGCTGATGTGAAGAAGAGAAGAAGCTAATTAGCTTCAATTTATAGTCAACACTCCAATAGGAGCATACACTATTCACTCCATGGGGGCTTACAACTGATGTTTTTTTGCCGGAGCCCTTTTGAATTTCCGTTTGAGCTCAAACTTGACAGGCAGGCTTGGTTTCACATAACGAGTCCCAAGAAATTTTAACATTTCAGTTTTGACCCTGTTTGGTCACTGGAAACTGTACCGAACTGAAATCTTTATCAGATAACAATTCGATTTTATTCTCCACCTTTCGGGTGTCAGAATGGGCTGAAACTTTAAATCTAGCCTCATAAAAATAATTCTGACTGATCCATCAACTTTTCATAATTTTCTGACACTTTACATTTTCTGCTAATTTTTCTGTCCCGTTTCACACAGAAAATTCTAAATCTTTTGTTTTCATTCCGATTTCAGCACAAGTCATTCTAGACTTATATTTTATTTTTCGAAACCCAATAAAAATAGTATCCCACACTATTTTTATTTACTTTTATTTTTATACCAAAATCTGGTATATTACATTCTCCACCCCTTAAAAAGACTTTCGTCCGCGAAACTCAAATCACACCTCAATTCAGCTCCTCAAGCAATTGAGGGCACCAATACACTTTTTCTCTTCGGAATGACTTTACACTCCTTGGAACTATCCAAGAGGACTACCACGGAGTTCATGATACTAAATGCATCCAAATTTGCAAGGCACATCTCACAAAGTGCATTAAGGTATCCATCATTCTTGGTGGCGGCGCAAGTCGAAACTCAACGACTCCACGCGCTCCAATACCATTTGTCACTTAGCATGCAAGAACTCTTCTTCGCATTTACTTTTCCTTCAGGGAATACACTCCGATTCTATCTCCAACATTGCTTAAAAGCAACATTACTAGTGCATCGCTTCACCGCGAGTGCTCTAATTCCGCACCGATCTTTAGCTCTAACATGAGATGGCCCACCTCGGCACATCCCAAATCCAATCCTCAAACTCCACGTGGCTTCTCACAATCTCAAGGTCTCACCACGAGCACTTCATCTTCTGATACCATGTGCCACGGCCAACGTCTTATCGAGTCAATCCTTTATGCTTACCCTTAAGAGGGATAGCACTTGATACAGGCTCTATATCTTGGACGACGACTGCTGCAGTACCGTCCATACTCGATAATTACGTCAATACACAAAGACGTATTACATTTCAACCACGTAACGTACGTAACTCGTACATTAATTAATGATGATAAATACATCATCGTATCATCCCAGCTTCACTCGCCTATTTACATTTATGGGCCCTTGCGAATACAACACTTCCGTATCGTGGACGGCCACGTCCATCTCTTGATCTACCGTGATCGCTCAGCGATCACTACTAGATTACTACTCTGAACATCATCTCCACCTTTACTACTTGGTTGAGCGTCTCGTTACATACATTAACTAACGCTCTCAACACAGTACTGTGAACACCTGCGAGCTTGCTAAGCTCACAAGATCTACAACGAAGCCATCTCGCTAACCGACGGTTTATGCCCGCGCAACCGGATCATCATGGAGCTTAACTCCACCCACTCAACACGAGCACACCGGCCACACGTATCCGTTTCAACGGACTACGAACTGTATCAACCTTGCGATATCTCCGCTCATCTCGCGAGCTCATATCAAAGAGTACCTCACGCCTACATTAAGTCGGTTCACTCTCACAACCGTCATCGTGGATTCGTAACGATCCACACTTCGTACGGTACCTAATGAGCACCCCGACCACCGAGCGTGAACCACGTATCCTCGACTATCACCATGCATAACGAGTTATCCCGCACATCACGCTACCTATCATATAGCTCTCACGCTAATACTGGGTTGGGCTCCTAAACATTGCCAAACCCTAAAATCAACGAGGACCAACCTCACACACGCTTAAGGGGTCACTCTTAAAGCGGGGTTGCTACTAACCCAGATGCGAACGCTCGTTCTCTGCAGCTCATAACTCTGCCCAAATCCGATAGCGGATGCATCATATCCACCGGAAACCGAGTGGACACCTTTCAGCTCCTTCCACTAAACCGTTCATCGGAATAGCCCCTCAAACTGAACTCAAGTGCTTACTGCACAAGTACACTCGAGAAACGCTTTCAT
>NC_033624.1:6333165-6382058 GCF_001540865.1 Ananas comosus
TCTCACCGTCGCACTACAAGAGCGTCCGCTTCGCCGTTTCAAGTGCAGTATCTTTTCGCCATGCTACCACGGTGCCTCAAATCCATTTCCACAATTTTACGACGCTGCCTTGGCCCTCCCGGCGGACCCGAAGCCTAAACGTCTGTTTCTTTAATAACTTCGTAACGGCTCGTCGGATTGCCGAACCGTCTTCGCCAACGCGTTTCGTTACCTAACAATTTGGTTTACGGAGGGTCAAATTAGATCAAACCCTCACATATTGCAAAATCCCATTTTTGAGCCCTAACATGCAATTACCTCCAAATAATCCAAATTAAATGGAGCAACATGCTAAGAATGCTCATTATAGGCTATTAGAACACTTAAAGCTAAGGATTAAGCCAAATTCCAAAAGCTTACCACAATGTGAACGCCGCGACGAAAGCACACCGCTCCAACGGGCGCACGAAAGGTCGATCCGTCGCTCCCAACGCGTTCGCAAGCTCGTTCTCCGCCAACGCCGCGAATTTGGGCGAAAGATCTAGAGAGATGAGAGAGTTATTTAGAGAGAGAAAGTGAGGATTTTCTCTTACTACCACCATGAACGTGAGCTTGGGGGTGGTCGGTTGATGTGAAGAAGAGAAGAAGCTAATTAGCTTCAATTTATAGTCAACACTCCAATAGGAGCATACACTATTCACTCCAGGGGGGCTTACAACTGACGTTTTTTCGCCGGAGCCCTTTTGAATGTCCGTTTGAGCTCAAACTTGACAGGCAGGCTCGGTTTCACATAACGAGTCCAAAGAAATTTTAACATTTCAGTTTCAACCCCGTTTGGTCACCGAAAACTGTACCGAACTGAAATCTTTATCAGATAACAGTTCGATTTTATTCTCCACCTTCCGGGTGTCAGAATGGGCTGAAACTTTAAATCTAGCCTCATAAAAATAATTCTGACTGATCCGTCAACTTTTCATAATTTTCTGACACTGTGCATTTTCTGCTAATTTTTCTGTCCCGTTTCACACAGAAAATTCTAAATCTTCTGTTTGCATTCCGATTTCAGCACAAGTCATTCTATACTTATATTTTATTTTTCGAAACCCAATAAAAATAGTATCTCACACTATTTTTATTTACTTTTATTTTTATACCAAAATTTGGTATATTACACCCTGAGACCGTCGTCAGTTTTTAAAATTGTGTTTTTGAAATCTTAGCCTATCCAGAAGTCTTCTAACCCTATAAATATGATATGAGGAGTACCATATGCGGCAAGCTTAGAGAGAAAATCTTTTTGAAGCCCTAAGAGCTTGTGTTAGAGTTTTCGATCAATGTTTTGAAAATCAAGTTTTTAGTTTTGATCACCGATTCAATTCTTCGATTCTAATTTCAATGGTTCTTTAAGGATTAGATCGGTGATGAACTAATTAGGGTTTCTCCTCATATCATATGTGCTTTCTAAGTATTTCAATCACCACAAATTGTTAATCTCAATGAGCTTCGGATGGAGCGAACACGCGTGGATCGCGTGTGAGGCCGAGGATTCAGTGGACGCATCGAGGAGTCGAGGCGTTGACGCTGCGAGGATTTACGGCAGGATTGATCGAAGGACTTTGATCGATTGAGGACCGGCGAAGACAATCTACAACGAGGATTCGGTAAATTGAGTCGTGTATTTTTGGTAAATCACTTGTACTCAAGTTTTCTTAGTGGATTTCTTTGTGTGATCGGTCTCGTGGGTTTTTCTCTCCGGATTGGAGTTTTCCCACGTTAAAATCTCATGTGTTGTTTTTATTTTTCGCATTCTCTTTTAAATTGCATCGAATTTATTTGTTTTTACCGTTTACACCTATTTACCCCCCTCTAGGTGTCTTTTACCTTTAAGATCCTTGGGATCCATATCTCACAAGTGGTATCAGAGCGGGTATAGGTTGTAAACTATGGCCGAGGGCGGTAACATTAATCGACCCCCTCTCTTCGATGGCACTAATTACGCTTATTGGAAGATTCATATGAGAGTGTTTCTTATTGCCATTGACGAGCGGGTTTGACAATCTATTGAATTCGGATGGAAACATCCTACCGAAGTGGTCGATAATGTTAGCGGTCCCAAACCTAGAAATAAATGGACGAAAGACGAAAATAAACTTTCTTCATTCAACGGAAAGGTATCAATGCTCTATTTACTGCTTTGAATCAAACCGAATTTTCTCGTGTCTCGGCGTGTGAAACCGCCAAAGAGATTTGGGACACTTTACAAATTACACATGAGGGTACAAGCTTAGTAAAGATTCAAAAATTGCAAATGTTGACTAGTAGATTTTATTCTATTCGTATGGAAGAACATGAAACCTTTACTGAGTATTATACTCGTTTGCAAGATATTATCAACACGTGCTAATTTGGGAGAGAAAATTTCGAACACTAAAATTGTTAGAAAAATTTTAAGAACCCTTCCCGAACGATTTCGTCCTAAGGTTGCGGCCATAGAAACGGTAAAACATCCGGATGAATTAAAAGTAGAAGAATTAGTTGGTGCACTTCAAACTTATGAGATGACTTTTCCTTCTAATTCATCTTCTTCCAAGTTGTCTTCTAAAGCTTCAGGTATGACACTAAAATCAACAAAAGGAGGCAACGTGGAATCTTCTTCATCGGATTCGGACTCAGACGTAACCTTGGAAGAGTTTGAGAAGCAAATGGCTCTTTTGACGAAGAAGTTCCGTCAGAACTTTAGGAAGAAGTTTCCTTCCAAGTCAACTCCCTCGAAGCAAAATAAATCAAAAGGGAGTACTTCTTCTTCTAAGTTTAAGAAATCTGAAAACTTTTCAAAAGACTTTACAAAAGAAAAGAAGAATGTTGAAGGACAAATCCAATGCTATAAGTGTAGAGGTTTTGGTCATATAGCATCGGATTGTCCAAACAAAAAATCTTTGAAAAAGAAAGCGATGCAAGCCATTACTTGGGATGATTCATCTTCTAACGAGTCAACCTCAAGTGATAAGGATATAAATGCTACTGCTCTTCTTGCATTCGACTCTTCTTTTTTGTGTTTAGTGTCTACTGACTCTATATCTTTGTCTTCTATGCATGAAAAATCTTCTTCGGAGAACTCATCGGATGAAGAATCAGATGAAGATGATATGGCCACCGCATATCACCAACTTGTTATTGAATCAAAGGAAGTGGCAAAACACAACAAGAAATTGCGGCGTAGATTGTATGATCTGGATCAAGAGAATACAAGATTAGAGTCGTTGACAAAAAGTCTTGAGCAAGAAAAAGAGGGTTTGACTAAGGCTTACAATTCTTTACTTGACAAGTGTGCATTGCTTGAAAAGGAAAAGGAGTCTCATGTTGAAAATATCAATTTCCTTACCAAGCAATACACTGAAGCTAGAGAATCCCATATGGAATTCACCAAGACGATTATTCAACTCAAATCGGATTTAAATCAATTCTCGTCTGGCTCTAGCAAACTTGACAAGATGCTAGGACTTGGTCAAACCAACAAATTCGGACTTGGATACGAACGGACGTATGTCGATCAAGTGATGAAGAAAGTGGAGGAACATCTAACGAAACCGACACCTATGGTTTATTGTAAATTTGTCTCCCCTAAGAATTCTTTTGCTAACAAAACATGTCATCTTTGTGGTGTTGTAGGTCATGTGAAAAGATTTTGCAAAGAAAAGCTGAAAAGTACTACAACACTCATGAATCGGAGACCAATGGAACAATTGAAAAAGGAAGATCCAAAGGCTAATTCAAAGCAAATATGGAAATGGAAGAAGGATGATCCCAAGAAGAGGATAGATCAAATCGTCGATAAGCAACGAACGTCACAATCAAGTCAGCCGACGCAACCCAAAACATGTAAGGTTTGGGTGCGTAAAGGTGAACTCTTTCCTTGCCTTGTCATTCACACTTCACTTCATGCTTATGATACCTCATCTTGGTATTTAGATAGTGGTTGTTCACGACATATGACCAGTGATAAAAATTGGTTTACTTCTTTAAATGAAATTTTTGGAGGTTTTGTGGTCTTCGGAGATGGTCGGTCATCAAAAATTGTTGGAAAAGGAACATTCACTATCTCTGATGGCCCTATTTTGAATGATGTTTTTTATGTTGAAGGGCTTAAATCAAATCTCATAAGCATAAGTCAATTGTGTGATGACGGGTACTCTGTTACTTTTTCTGCAAAAGAATGCACTGTGACTCTTGATGATGATTCTTTCTTGAAAGGTGTTAGATCACAAAACAATTGTTACGTAGTTCCTAGTTCTTCAACTGAACAATGTAACCTAGCGACATTAGAGACTGAAACTTTATGGCATGAACGACTAGGTCACATGAACTTTAAGGAACTATCTAAGATAACTAAGAAGGAGGTAGTTAGAGGTGTACCTAAGATAGAATTCAAAGAGAACATTGTGTGTGGGGGTTGTCAATTGGGAAAACAAATTAGATTCGCACATAAGAATTTGAACCACTTAGGGACATCTAAACCATTAGAGTTACTTCACATGGACTTGATGGGACCTTCTAGAATTCAGAGTTTGGGTGGAAAACGATATATCCTGCTTATTGTTGATGATTTTACTCACTTTGTTTGGTGTGCTTTCTTGAAAAAAAAAGCTAATACTTTTGATTCTTTTTCTAAAATCTATCTTCGTCTTATGACTGAATGTAATGATAAAATTGTACGCATTCGAAGTGATCAAGGGGGAGAATTTATAAATTCAAAATTTATTGATTTATGTGTTTCAAAAGGTATCAAACATGAATTCTCTACTCCTTATACACTACAACAAAACGGAGTAGTTGAACGTAAAAATCGGGTTGTTCAAGAGATGGCACGTGTTATGCTTCATAGCAAGAAAGTTGCTCTACACTTCTGGGCTGAAGCAGTTAACACGGCCGTCTATGTAATTAACCGCATCTATTTACGCCTGGGTACTTTAAATACTCCGTATGAATTGTGGATTGGTAGAAAACCGAATATCAAATACTTTTGTGTCTTCGGGAGTAAATGTTTTATCCTTCGGGATCGTGAAAATCTTGGAAAATTTGACTCCCGGAGTAACGAAGGAATCTTTCTTGGTTATTCTACTACTAGTCGAGCGTATCGGGCGTACAATTTACGCACTAAGACGGTGACAGAATCAAGTAACATAAAAGTAGATGAAGCTTCTTCTGTGAGTTCGTCTGTGCATGATTTTTCTATTACTTTAAATGATGATGATAATTCTCCATTTAATATGCCTGTGAATGATGAGATTTCTGCTCTTGATAAATCTACTGAAACTGTTGAAACTAGTGCATCACATGATTTATCTGAAACCCCTAGCACTTCTTCTGAACTTTCACCAGTGAAAGATTACCCATTGTCAAATATTATTGGAGACCCTCTTACTGGTGTGAAAACTAGCAGACAACTTCAGTGTGAATTTGCATGTTATGTTTCTTCAGTTGAACCAAAGAATATTGACGAAGCTCTTCTTGATGAATATTGGATTAATGCTATACAAGAAGAACTTGGTCAATTCACGCGTAATGATGTCTAGGAATTAGTGCCACGTCCTAAGCAACAACATATAATTTGTACCAAATGGATTTTTAAAAATAAGAAAAATGAGGATAGTACTATCATTCGAAACAAGGCTAGACTTGTTGCTCAGGGCTATTCACAAGTTGAGGGAATTGATTTTGATGAAACCTTCGCCCCGGTTGCTCGTCTTGAATCAATTCGTATTTTGTTCGCAATTGCCTGTCATTTTCAAATTACTCTTTTTCAAATGGATGTTAAAAGTGCATTTTTAAACGGATTTTTAAAAGAAGAAGTTTATGTTGAACAACTAAAAGGTTTTATAGACTCAAAATTTTCGGATCATATTTTTCGATTGAAAAAGGCACTTTATGGACTCAAACATGCTCCGCGAGTATGGTACGAACGTTTAAAAAAATAGCTTTTAACAAAGGGCTACAGCCGAGGGGGAGCGGATAGAACACTTTTTGTGAAACACACGAAAAATGATTTTATTGTGTCACGCCCCGGGGTCCCTTTGTAGATGAAAACACAGCGGAAAATTTCTCTTTTTTTTGAAAATCTGACCCCTAGGGTATGCCAGATCCGCCACAAATATAGGGAGTCCACTGTTCACACGGATAGAGTCTCCCCTGTATTTGCATGGCGTCGCACAAGTACAAGACGTATATCCAGGATTACAACCACCACAACTGAATATAACATTCATACATTCATACAATCATACACAATTCACCACAGGTTCACATACAGGATTTAAATATAAAACCACGACTATTAGTTAAAATGTTTCCTACCCGAAAACTAGTTTTGAAATGCTAAGTTACAAAAATCTCGAGAAAACTCTTTTGAAAGTTATTTCCCACAAGGGAACTCTTTCTTTTAAAACACGCTACCACGATGGGTAGAAAATCATTTTCCAACCCTTTACATGAAAACCACGAGTGTTTTAATTAATTTCACAAAACCATGTGTATACATATGTCGAAGTAAACAAAACCAACTGAACCATATGTCTAAGAGATATTGACAGAAGTAAATAGGGTAGTAGCTAAACCAACAAATCAGGTCGGAAGCTCTATCAACCGCTACCAACGTATCTCACGTCTCGTCCCAACACTCACCGCCTGCAATACCTGAAAAATGGTGGGGGGGGTGAGAACATGTAAACATGTCTCCCCTCCCAGTGGGTACCGTAAGCCGACGAAGGCGAGGAGTACTCACCGGATCAGGAAGAGATAAACAAGGTAATGATCAGATATACTGAATACAGTAGCAATAAACTGAAAGAAAGTAGAACTATAACAGAATAAACGGCTACCGCTACTGTAACTAGAACAGAAAGCAAACATGGATATCCACTATAGTAGCAAGACAACTGTAAAGCAAAAACTATAAGTATGCATGCAACAACTGCAACTATAGACATATGCGTCAACCGGACGTATAGATCAAATATACCCAATCTGGAATCTGCTACTCTGTTGGTCCGCACCGCAAACCTCAAGCCTGTGCCCACTGCCACTCTAACATGCACATAACCCCTCTAGGGCATCACGGGTTGACACCTGCAACCACTTTTTCGAAAAAGAACACCCTCTTGCGGTGGATTAGACCGCTGGTGTTCGTGAAATGCGAACGAGTCTCAGGCAATTAATGCTGATATGCTCAAAGGCCAACCATCGGCAACCAGCCAATAATCACTGCCCTCGGGGAGAACCGACCAATAGGTCATCAACTATAAGGAAGCACAAGAACTGACCATTTATGTCAACTAGGATGGAACAACTGAACATACTCTCCAAAGTATGCAAATACTGCTCGATGGGTCAACTAAAGTGTAAATGCAAGAACCGACGAATAGGTCACAAGAGTGTATCAATCTAATCCAGAACTACCGTCAGCCACTAGCCGACAATCCTACCCCTCAGGGTGCACCGACCTCATAGGTCATCAAACGACAAGAGTCACAAACTGACTGACTAGATCACATACATGCCAAAGAACCAATCGAATGGGTTACAGATACGAGATACAAGAATTGACCAACCAGGTCACCGATACAAAATACAACAACCGACCGATCAGGTCACGAAACAGATGCAATGTACTGACCGACTAGATCACAATCTCACCAATAGTTACGGAACCGTTCTACTATAAACCTGATAAAGATATGTAAAATAACTAAGTAGAGCAACAAGAAACATGGTATAGGTGCTAGTAATATATGCATGGATAATAACAAAAGAGCAAGAGTAAGAAACCATCACCAAGCGTGCACCACTATACCGACTTCGGATCGAAGTACCCATCTGTACGAATGTCGCACCTGTCTCCTGACTGCGCAAGAAAGTCAACCGAACCTAAGGAAGGTCCACCGGGTTAGTGTCTAACCCACAACTAATAACCACTAAATCCATAACCCACAAACAAACCCACAGAGATCGGTTTCCCAATATCGATTGCCGTAACTCGCCGAATGTCCCGAAAATCGCACCGGGACTCCATCGGGATCCACGAACTGTTCCGGAATGCACTGACTCATGCTACGAGTCACCCGCTGCCACTAAACACCATTAATCATGGGATTTGGCAGCAAACACAAGGATACATAACCAAACAACTATCGCCGGATAATTGTTCGGATCCGGGTTCCCGGAAGTGTTAATTTCGNAAAATGGGATGTAGGCATGATGATATCTTTCCTACTGAGCCTACTACTTATACCAGATCGACTTCACGACATCCTCTCATTCCACCGTCTGGTGATGCTCCTGAGGCTGGGGGATCTGGTGCTGGAGCAGGAGATGATGATGATGATGATGACGAGGACACTGAGTGATGTCTTCCTTGGGTTTCGTCTTATTACTTTATTATGCTTACTTTCTAGGACGATGTTTTAGTTATGCTTGCTTATCTTTCCTTTGCATGTTTTTATTTTTGTTTTAGGCCTGTAACTATGACTGGACTACTCTTATGCTTTCTAGTATGTTTTCTCTTTTTACTTGCTTTCTTTTGGCAATTTTTGACAAAAAGGGGGAGAGCATAGATGAAGGGGGAGAGCATGGATAAACAGGCACTAAACTGGAACTGAGGATGATGAATTCTTCAAGAACAAAGGGGGAGATGTGAACAAAGGGGGAGAAGGTATAAGAATTTAAGGCTAATCATTTTTGAGTGATTTGTTTTGCAGGATTTCAAGACTTCAAGACTCCTAGTTGCGTCTAAGTCATAGAGTCTGTTTTAGGAGTTTTGATGTAATTCTGAGTTTCATATTGTATTTGGATTACACGCGAGGAGTTCAATGTTTTGGTGATGACAATTGAACTTCGTTTTTCTTTAAATTGTAATTTTTGAGTTTGTGTGAGTTTTGTCACGAAAATTGCCAAAGGGGGAGATTGTTAAGGATTTTGTATTGGCAAGTTTCGTGAAGTGAGTCGGAGTCTTGAAGAATCGAAGCGAATTGATAAAGATCAAAGAATTCAAGATTTCGGAAAAATCAGAAAATACCTCACGACGTGAATCACGATGGTCAGGTAAAATTTTAACTCATGTTATGGTGATTCATACTTAATTATAGGCATTAGAATCATTTAATCAAAGTTTAGTTGATTAGAAAGTGCTTCGGAAATGTACGGAACTCGAAACAATGCAAAATCCCGAAATTTGCATTGTGTACCGGTACAGCAATTAATCCCGTACCGGTACAGCCACTGACTTGGCTTCGTAATTCTCTTCCGTCCTTGTGTAACCGGTGACAGCCTTTCGTGTACCGGTACACAGTGTAAAACCGTGAAAACTTTCTAATTCGACTCCGATTGATTCTAAAGTCTATAAATAAGCTATTGGGCTTCTCTAACAGATCAAGCATCATAAGAATACATGTTTGAGAAACCCTAGAGGCTTGGATTTCATCTAAAACCTATTTTCTACATATTAGCCTCTTTTAGGTCAAATCGGAGTATTGTAATTTGATATTCATATGCCGATTTGATCTTCGCTTCGCTTGGAGTTTCTTTCTCTGGTTTCCTACGATACTCCTAAGCGAAGGATCACCATAATCATGATGCTCTTCATGACGGCGTCGTGGATTCGGCGTATTTGACGGCGGTTCGTGGATTCGGATCGTGAGCTCGTGGATTCGAGTGGCGTCGTGGATTCGGCGTGATTGGAGCTTCGTGGATTCGAAGTGGGGAGCGTTCGTGGATTCGGACGTGAGGGCGTGGACAACCCAGAGGATTGCGCGAGATCCATAGGAGGTCAAGAGAGGTTGAGTCCGTGGAGTCGGTAAATCACCTTGTAATCTTTTCTCTTAGTGGATTGTTTTTTTTCGCGTGTTGGTCCCGTGGGTTTTTCTCCAAATTGGAGTTTTCCCACGTAAATCTCGGTGTGCTTTTTATTTTCCGCATTTATTTTTATTGCATCGAGATTTGTGGTTTTTGGTCGTTACACCTATTCACCCCCCTCTAGGTGATAGATACAATCTAGATAGATCCTTGGGCTCCTCAAAACTTTCACCAGAGGTCACCCGCTGTCCTTACACACTACCCACAGCAGCCATGAAGTGTATAATTGCACAAAAGTCCCCTATAATACGTAAAATTACATTATTTCATGTTATTTACGGGACTTTACGGTCCGATAGCGCAAACCGAGGACATTCGAGTCGAGCTGAGACACTTGCTGATAGGTCTCGACACGCCAGAGGCCGTGCTCACACTTTGGAGCATGGCCGGCCACTGTGGTGAGTGTGGGAGCGAGACGAACTTCAGCGGACTGCGTACACAGCATGAAGAACATGCTTATCTCGCAAATCAGAGGCTCTCAGACTCCAACGAAGGTGGCCATGATGATCAGCTGTAACACACTGGACTTTTGCAAATTGCAAGGTTCGAGTGTTTGATCTGTGATCTGAGTTTTTCCACATATTCTGGAGGGTCGTAGACAGTGTTTCGACCTATAGCTCGTATAACACACTGAACTTTTGCAAATTGCAAGGTTCGAGTGTTTGATCTGTGATCTGAGTTTTTTCAGATATTCTGGAGGGTCGTAGACAGTGTTCCGACCTATAGCTCGTATCCCGAGATTTGTGGTTCAAGACTTTGCACCAAAACCGAAAAAGATAGATTCTTGGTCTGCTCTCGGTTTTGCCTCAACAGGGCTGTGTACCGGTACAACCTTGATGGTTGTACCGGAACACAATTTGTACCGGTACACCTTGATGTTTGTACCGGTACAGATGACTGTTCTCTGCTAACCCGATGCTCGGGTTTGCGCGTGTAGGGTTTTGTACCGATACACTTTCCCGTGTACTGGTACACTTTGCCAGACTGCGAACTGATGGTTTTTGAGGGGTTTATTTGCTTTTGTTGCTTCTCTATACATACCCACAAACCCTTGGTGTTTCCCTGAGCTTGGAAATAGGGAAGAGAACGTAAGGGAGCCCTCCATTTTTTCCTCCTTGTTTTTCTTTGATATTTGTGGGGATTTTGATGTTTAAACTCTCCTTTTGCTCTCTTTTTTCATCTTGGTGGCTTTTCCACCATGGGAGAAGCTTGGACTTGGTGTTTGGAGCTTGTTGGAGGGAAGGAGCTCAACTCTAGCTGATTTCTAGGGTGGTTTGGAGCTTCTCTTGAGGTTAGTTGCTTGTTTTCCCTCTCTAGATCATGATTTACATGATTTTTGTATAGAAACCCTAGAAATGAGGTTGGGGATTTTTGATTAGAGGCTTTTGAAGCCCAATTGATCTTATTAGAACCTTTATCTAGGTTGCTTTGGAAGGGTTCTAGCTCCCCTTTGGAGCTTGTGAAGGATTTTCACCACTATAGGTGAGTTTTGGCCCTTTTATTGGGTTGGTTAATGTTTAATCTATTCGTTGTTCATAACGTTCATGTATCACTCCTACTTTAACCTTTAGGGAGCTTGGAGGCTTGTGGGCACCTTCGTTGGCGCAAACGAAGACCGCGTGGAACTCTTGGTGGGTTTGGCCTCACCAAAATGAGATAAAATTCTCATTATGATGGTTTTTACTTATCGTAAAATGAAAATGCATGCATATTCATGCTAGATAGAATATTTGAGAATTTTTGAATGCTTAAAATATATAGACTATGTGTAACGCATTTTTGGACCTCTATGTAGTAGAGAGTTGCATGTTGGGCGAGCATGAGGGTAGCATTCTTATTTGTGGATGGGAACCATGTTTCATTTAGTGAAAATGGTTAGTGCAATGCATTTTGGGACTTGGAACTCATGCTCGGCTTAGATGATTATAAATGTCATTAAGTGGCACTAGATTCGAGAAATGTAAGGTATATTAAGCTAATGTCATAAAGGGGCATTAGCCTTGAATGATATGTGAGTTGCATGTGCATGCTAACATTACGAGAACTATTGTAATACACTGAATTTCAGCAAATTGCAAAGTTCGAGTAAGGAGAATGATATTTGGAACCTTCCTACATGTTCTAAAGGGTTTAAAGACAGTTATGACTAAGTTCGAGGGCGACCGGAATGCGAAAAGCAAGAAAGTGCATTGCTACTGCGAATTGGGCCATTTTGTATTTGTGTACCGGTACAGGCATCATGCTGTACCGGTACAGCAAGCAGCAGCAGCAGTAGCTGCGTGGCAGCAGGCCTGTTTTAGTCTTTTGACACTCAGCCTTATCTCTAAATGACCCAGCTCGACTCCTGAAGCTGCTGGAGGGTCCCTGGAGCTCAGAGAAGGGTTTTGCATCTTCCTCACTTCCTCTCTCTAGAGTTTTTTCTCTCTCTACACTAGAATCAAGGGTTTTAATCTATTTTTCTTCTCCTTCATTGAAGCTAATCGTTTTGGGAGGCCAGGGGATGGTTGTAAATGGGTGAAAAAGGCACTTTGGGAAGGTTTTCGCAGCTCCATCACAGCAGGTTGCTAAGTAGAGACTTAATAAGGTAACTATCTAACTAATTGCTAGGTTGAAGCTTTGATAGTAGAGTTGGAACCTGATTTCGGGCTTCTTGTGTCTAGCTGGGTTAAGGAGAGTTCTAGAGGCTCTAGAAGCTAGATTTGATGTGGGTTTTTGTAACCTGAATCTAGAAAGAGAGTAAGATTAGAGTTTAGAAAGAGGTAAGTAGTAAATTGATTACTTATTTGAGGTTACAATAAGCTTGTTAATGAAGTGTTTTGAATATTCGTTGCGGCAGCTTGGAGGCTCTTGTGGTGCAGAATTACTCGAAATTTTGAACAAGGTTGAGGAGATTTCAATCAGCAGGAAGCAGAGGTACAAGTGAAAAATTTATGTAAGTGAAATAGAGCATTAATTAAGATCCACCGATGTTATTTCTGAACATTGTTCGCAGCAGGTTTATGACAGATCGTCGAATGGTTTTCAGCTGATATTCGAGAGCTTTCGAAGGTTTAATTTGAAACAATAACTTGGACCGAGACAGGGATTCAAGCTATAGTATTGTGCATGGTATGAACCTGGCCGAAATTGGAAGTTTGAATACTAATTCCTATGCAGTTTGTAGTGAGTTTTCAGCAGGATTGCTAAATTTTCATAACCCAGTTGAACGGAATCAAGCTGAACGTGAGCTGCTTCAACTCGGAGTGAAGTAAAGGTTTGGTTTAGACTAAACCTAGGGGACTTGAAGTTTTGGACTTTACGCTGTTGCTGATCCAATCAGAGCTTCAATTTGTAGATGGGCTTGATCTAACCAGAGCAAGTGGAAACCTCTACATTCTATATGATATTATAGAATGGATAAAATGTGCAAATATAAATAAGTACTAGTTACAGAGTATTGAATGCTATAACCTAATTGTCATTGAGTTGCATGAAATCCTTATAATGTAGAAAGGATCATAAGTGATGATTTATAATTTTGACTCAAAGGCATATTCAGTAAAGGACCTTATTCTGCTTCTATGAAGTAAAGAGGCTTGTTTGGTATCTTGATAGTTCATGCTTTTGTATTGATAAATTTTCTAGAACGTTCACATATGCATTTTTGCATCATTTTTCGATAATTGTCGAAACTAGTAAATACTAGCAATTTTTCATTATATTCAGATTCCGACCTATAGGTCGAGAGCTAGAACCTTATATGTTTAGACATGACAATTGAGAACTGTTAATTATGAATTGTGCTTGCTTGCCATTGTGCTCATTCGCACAAGCTTGTGAGGGTCGCTCCTTACAAGCCGGCACTCCGGAGTTGGCCTACGCGACAAATGCTCGCCCGTGCGGGATTGAGTGCCGAAGTGGATTGCCGTGGGGTGTGTATACTACCACGGGGCCATTAGGCGCGACGCAAGCTGGACTACCTTGAGTAGGTCCCTATGAATTAAATCGATGTATGAAATGATGTCAGTAGATGATTATCATTGAGTAGTATACAGTACATCTCTACATGGCGTATTCATGTTCATTGTGATTACCTTACCTGTTTCTACTTGATAAATAATCTGACAGCATGATGCAATTTCATAGTTCTTTACTAGTGATAAAACTTACATGTTATAACTGTTCTTACTTTTTGTATATCATTATGAGCCTAGTGGTGTAATTCGCCGAGGCTGGCGGCTTACCCACTGGGAACTTGTTACGCCCCGGGACCGATACCAATTTGGGTCGGCCCGAGCACGTCAAACAGACGCCGCCCAAGGCACATCACATGTACATTTTCAAACAAGAAGTGCACTAGCGGAAACATACAAACACGGCTTACACGAGGGTAAGCAATAGCCACGAGTGAAAGGAAAAGGAAACTAAACATTCACTTGCACTATGATTCAAATCATATACATTGCATTCATCTTGTACATTTTCGAATTCCTTACATTCATTACATCATTTCATCATGTCTTTCTTACATCACATTTACCTCAAGTACACATTATATTCTTTTCTTTACATCATTAATCATCAAATACAAAAGATGATAAAAGGGTAACTACTAGCAAAAGGTAAACCCAACTCTGGTGGCCTCTGACTAAGGCGCGATACCTTTACCTCGATCGCTCGCCAGCTCGCTCGGTCCGGGCTCTGTGGAAATAGTGGGGTGAGAACTACAACAAAGTTCCCAGTGGGTTCGGCCTCAACATCACCGACTTTCCCACTAGGACTAACTCAGGCATAATAGAAAGGATAAGCTGAATATAGTAACCAATCTATAATATGATGCTAATATGCCTGAACAAATAAGCAAGAAGTATGCTCAACATTAATATATGCAGATTATGCAAGTTCTTTCGTTCTTTACACTTTACACTTTGTCTTTGTTCTTTATTCTTTGCTCTTTGTTTTTTATTTTTTACTCTTTGTTCTTTAATCTCAAGGCTAACCCGGGGGTTTCGCCACATTAACTTGCTTCACATTAAGTCCATCATCGCGGGCCCTCAGCTTCCTCCCGCTAAGACCGTCCTTCGGGTTTACTCTAACCCGTGATGCAAAAACTCCAGAGCGCATCGCCCGAGGGGGAGCGACCGCCCTCGAGCACGGAACTCATAGCAAGTATGATCGAATCCTTAACTCAAAGGATTATATGTTCAATCTTGACTTTACACTAACTCTAGTGTTCTTTACATCGCATTATGTTTCCACTCTAGCAATCATTGTTCTTTACAATTCTTTACTTTTGCTAACTCTAGCAATCATGTTCTTTACATTTCTTTATTTTTGGCTATCTTTAGCATTCTTGTTCTTTACACCCCACTTTGTTTTCATTTTAGTCATTAGCATTATTCTTTACATCACATTGATTCTTTGCCTCACACTACCTCTAGTGTCACTTTACTTTACATTATCAATGCCACTCGATCTATGTCTCATTGTGTCACTCTGTTCTTTCACCTCACTTGGTACTCACGTTTTCTCTCATGCATACATATATAGGATTTTTGACGTTCATAAGGTCCTCAACCATCACATTATGCAAGTTGTAGTCACAATAATGCAATATCACATTTTTATCATTACTTTACCCTAAATGCATGCAACAATGTATATACATATGCTCAATTGAATGACACATTAGGCATAGAGGGAAATTCAATGAGTTTGAAAAGCACCACCCACCTCGTAGGTTCTCAAAGATGCTCCGATGATTTTCTTGGGAAATTCAATGAGTTTGAAAAGCACCACCCATCCATTTTGCCCATATCTTTACATTGGCTTTTCGAAATGTTATTCCGAGCGCACTAACGCGTCGGAAATACCCCCAATTAGGTTTCTAGAGGGTCAATTTCACTTAGAAATTTCCATGAGCAAAAGCCCCAATTTGGGTGCCATAGCTCCATAGCATACATCAAACCTAGGATTTGACCTCAATGAGAAGCAAAAGTAGCTTCATTCTACTCTAGGAAGTCCATTAAAACCATTTTTAACTCAATCCAAACGCTAGTTTGGATTCTACCATGAGAGGGGATGAAGCTCTCCTTCAAGCTTCACCTCCAACACTAAACCCATGGTCTTGATCTCAAAAGAAGCAAAAAGAAAGCTTCAAAGACTCTAGAGATTCTATAAAAACCATCTTTACTCTAATCCAAACCCTAGTTTGGGATTTAACATGAGGAGGGGCAAAGCTTACCTCTAAGCTTGCTCCTTTCTTGCTCTAGAGAGGAAGAAGATGAAGTTGCTTCACTCCAATAGCTTCTTCTTCACTTTCTTTTCCTTCTTTTCCCTCTTTTTTCCTTATTTTCTTCTTCTCCTTCTTTGTCTTCTAGAGAGAGAAAGAGAGATGAGAGTGGGAGAGGGAGTGGAATGAGAGAAACATCTCATTTTCCCCCATACTATACTGAATGGGTTGCCAAAATGCAAAAAAATCCCTCAACTTTCATCTTATTCGACTGTCTGGACTGGGCAGATTTCGGGCTCGGGGACCGGTCTCCCCGACTAGGGACCGGTCCCCGAGAGCTCTCCCAGCGCAGCCAGAGCTGCTGCGCGCAATGCGACCGGTCTCTCTCTGGGGGGACCGGTCTCTGGGGGACCGGTCTCTCGGGGAGGGACCGGTTCCCGAGAGCTGGTTCTCAGGGATTTAGCCGATTTTTCGGTTGTCTCATTTTTCACGCATTTGGGGACCGGTCTCTCCCACCAGGGACCGGTTCCCGAGAGCTCAAAAACTACAGAATGCAGATTTTTGATTCTCTTGCTCTCGAAAACCTTCCACAACGCACTTTTACTCATTTTAACACCTTCGGACTTTCCGAAGTGTACCATCCTCGCACTTTGGTCAATTTGACTAAAGTTCGATATTTATTTTTCGAATTTTCGGTAGATTACAAAACTATTATTTAATAGTTCTCACGCCCTTTTTATTGTTGTTTTTACAGAGCCACCTACAGGAGAGACTAGGGATCGTGGCAAGGGAGTCTCGTCTAGCTAGATCTAGCTTGGAGCGTGACTAGATGATCACCTTACTACTTGGGCTACGGCTGAGGGTGATGTCCCCGTGTATAGAGAGACTACTGTTGTACATACATTTCATATATACTTGGGGTGTATATGTGGTTTTGACCAGGGATTACAGTTTTGACGTTTTTCTGTGATGTTTGAGAATTTGGGGTATTTACTTACTATTTTCTAATAAACTTATTACCAACTTATACTTTGCTCTGATATCAGGTTAGAATTCTTCGATGTTTTCCTCCTTTCGACATGGTTTTCTTGTAGACGCCTTATATACTGCAGGTATATGGCGGGTCTGTGCATGTATCGGGTATGCTTCCGCTGATACCCGGGCGTGACAACTATGCTAAGTTGATAGTTGCATAGCATTGAAACCTTATGCTAGTGGATAGATGCATGTTAATATTTATATGCATTGTGGAATACATGCTAAGAACATGTTAGCAATGTGGGATCACGCTAGGGAGCATGCGTATTAACCTATTATATGATATGGTAAGCTAATGTCATAAAGAGACATCGGGCTTGGATTTGATATAGTAAGCTAATGTCATAAAGAGGCATTAGGCTTAGAATACATATGGACTTAATAAACCAAGGTCAATGACATGTGAATTTGGGCGTTAATGTCATAAAGCAGTATTGAGCTCAGGTTATGGTGAACCTAGTGGATAGGGCCATTGAGAGATTCAGAATTGGAACATGCTTGAACATAGAAATGCCTTAGTGTCATAAAGGGGCACTAGACCTAGTGAATGTTGGAACTTTACATTGAGTTATAGAACTAGATCATTGGATGCTAGTGGCTATTACCATGTTAGAGACATGATGATTGGACTCTTGAGACGTTGACTACGCTTGCTTGCCATTTGTGCTCATTCGCACATGCTTGTACGGGTCGCTCCCTACAAGCCGGCACTCCGGAGTTGGCCTATGCGACTTATGCTCGCTCGTGCGGTATCGAGAAGCCTGCGCGGTCAGGAGGGATAGACTCATTCCTAGAGTGGGAATGTTGGACTACCACCGGCACTTAGGCGGCACAAGCCGGACTACACTTGTGTAGGTTCTAAATGAGATTAAACCAAAATATTAAACAACAAGTTGATAATCACTACTAGACAGGTTATAGTAGTTGGATTCGTGACATGCTATGGCATAGGATTGAACTTTTGGATATATAGTATACTTGACAGTTTCGCATATTGCATTGTAGATACTTGTTGCCATGATGGTACATACTAGATATGTAGTGGACTTTGGAACATATAGCATACTTCATAGTATTACTTGTTGTATCATAGCATATATGTTTAAGTATTGATAGATTGACTCATGTAGAGTAGATGTACTCCATATCGACATTCTGAATACTTGTGGCATAGTAGTATAGCATTTCAATATATGCTTTTATTTCCGCAGTTGTTATTTCGTTATCTATATCTGCTCATGATTTGGGCCTAGTGGTGCATTTTGCTAAGGTCAGTAATTGCTCACTGGGAACTATAAATTATAGTTCTCACGCCCCCTGTTTTATGTTTTCTTTCAGAGCCTTCCACTCCGGGAGAGGCTCGGGATTGCGGGAAAGGTTTCGCCTCAAGTTAGCTATCGAGGGACTTGGTGATAGGTGGTCCACCTCTCTTTTGCTTTCTTTTGGAGAGGTTGTGAGAGTTTTGTACCTAGTTATAGAGACCACCCTGTTTTTGTATCTTGAGATTTATGATGTATTAGTTTACTTTATGCTTTAGTAGTTCAGTTCTCTTTTTGACTCCACTTGTCGATAGAACCTAGCTGTGTATTTGCTCTAATATCTCTAGATACTTTCAACTTCTTGTTCATTTATTCGTTTTTGTTGTAGACGCCTTATATGTGCAGGCATATGGCGGGTCTGGGCACGTACCGGGCGTGCCTACGCCGGGTCCCGGGGCGTGACATCAGCATTGAACTAGGATCATCGTGCTCACCTTCAGAAGACTCGTGGTGGCCTCGGTTCACCGGAACAGTGACCGGAACCCCAAGACAAGGTGCAGAAAGCTATTACGTAACTCACCGGAGCAAGGTAAGGCACGGGACGGCCGGCGGCGCCAGGACGGTGGGCTAGTTGGCCAGGGGAAGGTGCGGCCAGTGCGGGGAGGCCAAGGCGCGCGTCGGCCGGCGACGGGAGGTGGCCACGGCGGTGGGCAATGATGCCCTAGCCAGGGCAATCCTAGGAGAGTGCAGCCCAAGATAGCTGACAGGAAGCTCCGGCGGCGGCTAGCCAGTGGCGGACGGGTGCGGACGGCAAAAGTGGGCCGGCGCTCACGCCGGCCGGCGGTGCCCACGCTGGAGCATCCCGAGCCCGCATGGGCTCGGCTTGGGCACAGGGAGCGGCAGCGGCCACAGCGACGGCTACGGGAAGCTCCGGGCGACAACGTTGGCTCACGGGAGGCCGGAGGGAGGTGGCTCGGCCGGCGCAAGGCGGCGGCGGCGCTCGGAAGCCCAGTTGACCTCGGCTCGGCCAGATCTGCTCAAGATCGGCCACAACACGCCAGGGTGGCGGCGGCGGCACTCGAGGGCGGCGGCGGCCGATGAGATGGTCGCCGGAGGCCGCAGGAGGGAGGCGCTGCCAGCGGGGAACGGCGGCGGTGCTCCAAGGCAGAGATAGCCCCGGCTCAGCCCTCCTCGGGTCTGGGTGGCTGCAGTGAGTTCCGACGGCGCTGGCGTCGCGCGGCGGCGGTAGGGACCGACGGGGGAAGCTGCCTGAGGTGGGCCACGGCCAGGGGAGGGAGCTCGAGGGTGTAGATCATCCAGGATGCTCACGGACGGAGATAGAGGTGGCTAGGTAGTAGGTGTGATGGAGGANGGAGCTCGAGGGTGTAGATCATCCAGGATGCTCACGGATGAAGATAGAGGTGGCTAGGTGGTAGGTGTGATGGAGGAGGTGGAGGAGCAGCCAGCTTCGGCGGCCGGCGGCGTGCTAAGGTGGCCGGGGCATGCGCAAGAAGAGCAGGGGAACTAGAGGGAGGCGGCTGGGTTAAGGTTGAGGAAGAGGGAGACCTAGGGTTAGGCTTTCCATGGAGAAACCCTAAGTGGTCGCTTTTATGCAAATGGCCAATTTGTACAAAAGTCCCCCAAAACTCAGTATTTCGTACTAAGACCTTCACATCGCGTGTATTTTGCGCGTACACACCTCGTCGTCCAATCTCATGCGATTCGGTACATAAAATGTCGCGCCTTTTGCGAAAATACTATTTCTCCACTTGTGACCCTTCTTCGATAATCGTGCAATATCAGGAAATCCGTCTGTCAGATTTGCAAACGGATCGCACCAGTGCGATCAACACGACAGAAACATCAAACTCGGGATTTTGTTTTGTCCAAATTTATCACCGATTTGCGACAAAACCCACCCTCAATACATTCACCATAACACACATATATATATATACCATATATATATAACCAAAGAAACCCCTTTATCTCGAAAGCCATGCATCAGATCTAAAATCCGTCATCGCCATTGGTTCCAGAATAGCTGAACCGGTCGAAACGAGCTATTGGATCGCTATGATCGGAGTCCGATATGCACCAGAAGCCAACTCTACTCCGTGGCTTCTCCGAAAAATCGGAGTTACTATTCACTTAAGTGAATACTAATGATCACGTAACTTCTCCGTTCTAACTCGTTTTCTCCTGAAACTTGACGAGTGCTTATGTAATTAAATTGCACACAAAAATATCGTCAACAGAGAGTTTAGCTGCACTGTCAAAAACTCAGTTTTACATATTACGTTGATGACATTATTTTTGACGCAACTAAAGATAAAGATGCCACTGAATTTGCAAAACTGATGACAAGTGAATTTGAGATGTCAATGATGGGGGAGCTTACTTATTTTCTTGGACTTCAAGTTAAACAATCAAAGGATGGAATTCATTTATCCCAAACAAAGTATGCGAAAGAATTGGTTAAGAAATTTGGACTAGATGGAGCAAAGGACTTTGATACTCCGATGGGAACTAGTAATAGAGGACTAGGACTGAATGCTGAGGGACAAAGTGTGGATGAGAAACAGTATCGGAGCATGATTGGGAGTCTACTGTACTTGACTGCGAGTAAACCGGATATAGCTTTTAGTGTTGGAATTTGTGCTCGCTATCAAGCTAATCCTAAGGAAGTTCATCTGAAAGCGGTTAAGAGGATTATTCGGTACGTTAAAGGTACAACCGCTTATGGCATCTGGTATCCTATGGGAACATCTTTAGATTTGATTAGATACTCAGATACGGATTGGGCTGGTTCTGTGGATGATCGGAAAAGTACTAGTGGAGCGTGTTTTTATATTGGTCATTGCCTTGTTGCATGGCATAGTAAGAAACAGAACTGCATTGCACTCTCCACTGCTGAGGCTGAATATATTGCGGCCGGTAGTTGCTCCACTCAATTATTGTGGATGAAAAGTTTACTGAGTGACTATCGGATCCCCTCCACCACTCTTACAATTCTTTATGATAACACAAGTGCCATAAATATTTCTAAAAATCCTGTTTTACACTCTAGAACAAAACACATTGAACTGCTATATCACTTTTTAAGATGTTCTTCATCTCGAATATATTTCTACTGATGATCAACTTGCTGACATTTTGACAAAGCCTTTAGATCAAAATTATTTTCTACATTTACGAAAGGCTATTGGTTTGAATCCTATTATCTAGATATATTCTTTGGGCCATAGTACATGCACAATCACTTTGCTTATTTGCATTTTTCCCAAATTTGTTTTTACATGATTGTATTTCACACTCTTTGTGAATCCCATGATATGACTTTGATTGATTCATGATGAGTTTTAACTTAGTCATCTTAAATTATATTCCTAAATGTCATAGTTATTGAACGACTTAACTCGTTAAATTCTGATTGGGTATTCTTGTTAAATTCGACACCTCTTGCCTTGAACTTTGTTTCAGTTTTTGTTTGATTATTTGCCACGGTATAAATAACGGTTTCCCTATTTCTTGAATTCTTCATACTATTGTCGACTTGGGGGTTGCACTTATTCAGGGGGAGTCTTTCTAGTACTTGCCATTAAAATTTTGAAGATGTGGAAAGAGTTACATCCCTTCAGGGAGTGTGAAAACTACCACCACATGTAGGAAAGAGCTACCACCCCGGTCGTCCGGTCAGTGTGTGCAGTTATCACATGTTTTTACATCTCTAAATAAAAAAAAAATATTGAAAAGAAATTTTGAAAAAAAATTGTATGGAGATGTTTCGGAGATGGTAAAAAACAAGTATATCGTAATTACATCTCTGAGGCGATATAAGGTGGATTATTGAAAGATGCTCAAAGAGCCACTCCCTTCTTTAAACTTTGTGCATAACTCAATTTGCCAATAGTATTTTCACTTCAAGTTTTGGGATTCTTTTATTCATTATTCTAGCAGATTTGATGATAAAAGGATACAATTCATTTTTAGATCTTGTTTGATGTGTTAAATTGAACAGTATGCCCATCTAGGCATTACCTTGTTTGGTGTTCAAATTAATTTATGACATTTTTGAATGTTATCTGAAGTTGACTGTGTTTGACATATTCTTGGAATTTTAGTTTAAAAGTTATTGGGATTTCACGCATATAAATACTGAAGTTGGGCATTTTTGATATAAAAAAACATATATATTACAAGCTGCGGGGTCCGGACCCTAGCTGGAAGGTCCGGACCCTCCGCACGACCTCATATATGCAACTTCGGCCAATCTATCTTTATTTTCTTCCAAAACTTTTCAAAAACCCTCTCCTCCGAACCCTAGACCTCCCGGAGTGTTTTTGCCTTCGTTCTTCTTGGATTTCATCTCGTTTTCGGTAAGATTTTCAAATTTTGTTTATTTCCTACTGCATATTCCGAAAGTGTGTTCTTTTTGTGATTTTTGATGATTATACTAGAAATCTTGTCCGAACTCTTGTGTTATGCTTTTTTTTTTTTTGATCTCGAGGTGTTTGAGCATATCATATTGCATTTTTCTATGATTCGTTTCATGTTTTGGCTCAGATTGTGTTTCGTCTTGAAATTTCGAACCCTATACATCAATTTCTGAAAAAGTTTGGATTTGTGACTGACCATTTGCATTGTTTGACATCATTGTGTGCTGGAATGTGCTCGTTCATGATTTCATGAGGCCCTAGAATTTTCTAGATAATTTTCTGAATTTTTGTGGAAAATGCCTAAAAGAGTGATATTCGAATGCTTCATTGGGTTCAATACTGGTTTGTTAACAGGGAGTTCTTTCACAATGTATTCTATGTTGATGGTACTTGTGTTTCTGATGGCCGGTGGTGGCCGTGGGAGTAAGCGACGTCGTTCCTCGGCTCCACAACCTCCTGAACAACCAGCTGAAGATGTGGGCAGCGAATATGCCCCAGACGATGAATCTGAAACTGAGTCAACTGATTGGGAGGCTTTGACTCCTGAAGTGTTATCAAAGAAGAAGGGTAAGGAACTTGCAGCTTCGGAAAAAGAAAAAGACAAAGGAAAAGGAAAAGGAAAAGGAAAGGGGAAAGAAAAAGAAAAATTGACGTACTCTCGTAGTAAGAAAAAGACCGGTGGTGTTGAGAGTTGTGAGCCTCCTGTTGATTCTAAACGTCAGGCGATGTTTTCTTCCCGAGTGTGCATTGGTGAGCGGGATGTGGGTGTTTCACAACTAATTAAACAAGCGCCAGTGTTTGAATCTCTTTATATGAATGGCAATCTTACGTCTATTTGTTCGTTTCCTGAGCAGACTGGTTATTGTCTCGAACTGATTCGAGAGTTCTATATGTGTGCTGGACATCTCCAAGATACTGATGGTGGACATGCGTTTTCCAGACCTTTGTTCGCGGAGCCTCTTTGGCTATTACGCCGGATTTGATTGGTTCAGTTCTTGCCATGCAAGCTTGTATTGATGGGGTCGATTATCTACATGCTGGCATTGACTCACTTCGTGACTGGCGACGTATTGTGAATGGCGTCTGTGTGCCTAACACTCAGTCTATAGGAAATTCGGTCTTGTCAAAAGAATTGAAATTGGAGTATCGCTTTCTCAACTTCGTTGTGGACTATAATATCATGCCGACAATGAACACTAAGGTCGTGCGTTGGGACAGGCTTCTGTACATGTATTTACTTGGACGACCCGACGAGGTGAGATCACGAGGGATTAACTTAAACATTCCTTTTCTGATTTGGCGTCGGATGACAAAGGATATGAAATCATCCAATCAGAATGAACGTCTTCCATATCCCTTGATTATTATGTGAATTCTTCGTGCTCTTGGTGTGGATACTCGTTGCAGCTCTTATGAATTTAGTCTCGGGGTTATCAGTGAGACTACTTTTATAAAGTCTGTCGTTCAGCTTCAATCACCTTCTCGTCGCTCTCCTCCACGACATTCTGTTCAGCAGCACTCTACTCTGCCTCTTGTTGCTCCTGGTCCTTCACAGCCTTCTGAGGAGGTATCTGAAGAGGATGTCTCAGTTTCTTCTGTTTATCGGAAGCAACAGCGACTCTCTAATGAGCAAGAACGTATTTAGGGCGAGCTTCAGCGCATTGTTTCTGAACAAGCACGGCTTACAAGAAAGATGAGCAAGATCTCTAGGCTCCTGAAGGCTATATTTGACAAAATGGGATGTTGCAGTGCTGATTTGCCTCCCCAGGATGCAGATTCAGATTAGCTGTTTTGGGTGGCCCCTTCTTTGTCGTTTTGGCGTTTTCTGACAAAAAGGGGGAGATGATGATGATGCTTGATGATGCTTGCTTATGTGTTTTATCCTTTTTGTTTATTTGACTTGCTTTCTTTTCTTCTTCGTGATGATTGCAACTAAAACTATGAAACTATGACTGTCATGATTATTCATTGCATATTTTAAGTGTGTATTGTGGAGAATTTTTGTGCATGATTTTCAAGACTTCAAGACTCCTCATCTTGTCTAAGTCATAGAGTTTGTCTAGGATGAGTAAAATGTAATTTTTCTTTGTTGGATCGATCATGTAGGAGATTGTCGTTTGGTGATTGCGATAATCTTCCACTTTTCTGTTTTCAGTTTGTATGAGCATTGAGTTTTGTCACGAAATCGCCAAAGGGGGAGATTGTTAAGAATTTTTCTAAGTTGGCGGATTTCGTGAAGTCGAATGGAGTCTTGAAGAGTTGAAGATGAAGAATTGAAGCTAAGATTACAAGACTGGTGAGGCAAAGACTCGTTCGTGATGCTCAACTACTCAGGTATGTAGACTAATAGTTTGTGGTGAAATTATACTTAGGTAAAAGCGTTTAGAAGACTTAGGATTCGTTTTTAAATATAAAACTAAAAAAATTCTGAGTTTTTCAAGGTTCAGGATCCGGACCCTAAGGAGGATCTGGACCCTATAGGTCCTCTTTGCGTGTACGCAGCAAGGGTCCAGACCCTCTGGTTAGGATCCGGATCCCGTAGCAGGATAATCTTGTCACGCAACGAGGGTCCGGACCCTCTGGTTAGGATCCGGACCCCGTACCATGATAATCTTGTTACGCTGCAAGGGTCCGGACTTGCGGGTTAGGATCCGGACCCCGTCCCCTATATTTTCTGATACGCAGAGAGGGTCCGGACCGTAACTTCACGATCTGGACCATCAAGGTCCGGACCCTCGGGAAGTCCGGACCCTAAGACCGTCGTCAGTTTTTAAAATTATGTTTTTGAAATCCTAGTCTATCAAGAAGTCTTCTAACCCTATAAATATGATATGAGGAGTACCACATGCGGCGAGCTTAGAGAGAAAATCTTTTTGAAGCCCTAAGAGCTTGTGTTAGAGTTTTCGATCAATGTTTTGAAAATCAAGCTTTTAGTTTTGATAACCGATTTAATTCTTCGATTCTAATTTCAATGGTTCTTTAAGGATTAGATCGGTGATGAACTAATTAGGGTTTCTTCTCATATCATATGTGCTTTCTAAGTGTTTCAATCACCACAAATTGTTGATCTCAACGAGCTTCGGATGGAGCGAACACGCGTGGATCGCGTGTGAGGCCGAGGATTCGGTGGACGCATCGAGGAGTCGAGGCGTTGACGCTGCGAGGATTTGCGGCAGGATCGATCGAAGGACTTTGATCGATCGAGGACCGGCGAAGACAATCTACAACGAGGATTCGGTAAATTGAGTCGTGTATTTTCGGTAAATCACTTGTACTCAAGTTTTCTTAGTAGATTTCTTTATGTGATCGGTCCAGTGGGTTTTTCTCTCCGGATTAGAGATTTCCCACGTTAAAATCTCGGTGTGTTGTTTTTATTTTTCGCATTCTCTTTTAAATTGCATCGAGTTTATTTGTTTTTACCGTTTACACCTATTCACCCCCTTTAGGTGTCTTTTACCTTTTAGATCCTTGGGATCCATATCTCATAGTGCTCGATGCAACCGGTCTCTCGGACAAGGACCGGTCCTCCAGGGTCCAGTCTCTCGAGCGAGGACCGGTTCCCGTACTCGTAAAGAGGGCTGGCCGAGAGCTCTGCATGTGAGGCTGCTCTCGGGGACCGGTCCTCCCGTAGAGGGACCGGTCCCCGCACCCGAAAACTGCCCAGACTGGGCAGTTTACAAGAAGCAAAGTGGAAGGGCTTATATGCAAATGTGACATGAGAGGGGTTAAGTAGGCATTCTCCTTCTCTCTTTCTCTCATTTCTCTCCAACATACACACCTCTCTTTCTCTCTCTAGGAAGAAAAAAAAGGAGAAGAAGGAAGAGAAGAAGAAGTAAAGGAAGAAGAAGAAGGAGAAGAAGATCAAGAGGAGGGTTTCCATCATCTTCTCCATCTCCTTCTTTGCTTGGCCTAGCTAGCAGAGGTAAGCTTTAACCCTCTCTCGTGGCAAGTAGCTTAGGGTTTGCTTTGATCTCTTAGAACCTAGCTAGATGGACTCTAGTGGATCTCTAGAAATGGATGAACTCATTGATTGCATGATTAATTGCTAGTAGATGGCATTTTGCAATATTGGGCTTTTAGGGCATCCAAAAGAAGGGTTTTTCTTGTGAAGGGTTTTGATCTCAATTGACCCTTCTCTAACCTAATTGGTAGGTATTCTGACGCAACGGTATGCTTGGTTCGGCGATCCGACGAGTGTACACGGAGATATTGAGGATTTAAGCCGCTAAGGTATAGATTGCCACAACACGCGGCGAAAGCTTCCAAAAATCTTGGAAACGGAATCGTAGCTTCAAGACATCACCAAGAGGTGTGGGGTGTCCATCCCGAAGCAACCGGGCTTCTTTTTATGTCTAAGTTCTTTACATTGATCATATATGTATATTATGCATTATAGGATAGTAGATAGTTGCAATTCTAATTCCTTGCATGCTTTCTTAGTAGTGTAGCTTTGAGGGCTTGACACGTGGACTAGGGACGCGTGAGGATTGGGTCTTGTGATATGGAATCCTATAGTGGCATAACGAGGTGAACTTGGACATGTATAGCCTAGTTGAGTGGCATTGAACTAGTGTAGTAGAAACACTAAACATGAACGAGTGGCATGTCAATTAGTTAGAAAACTTACTACAAATGATCGAACGAGTGGCATCGAGTCTAGTGTAGTAAACATGACATGAACTTAGGGATGGTAGAAGTCCCGGCATTGATTATGCATGAGATTGTGCAGCAGAGGCACCATGACCCTAGTAGATAGGGTATCCTCTTGTGGGGATTGGATCATACTCACTAGTCTGTTTCGCTTGTCGGTGGTCACTCCACCAAAGCAGTGGTCTCCGGAGTACTTCACATAGGGGCAGACGTAGTTGTCCTGCAGACGGTCTCGGTGTGCGAGTGCAGCTTCTCCTTACTTATGAGATTGAGAGTGAGTCGAGGGCTTAACCTATGGGTTAGCCAGGCAAATTGGGTAATGAACATGAATAGCATAGTAGAATTGCATTCTTACCTTGAGTAGACATAGTGTATGTTGTAGATTGCATCGCTATGTTATATATACATACTCTTGACATCATACTAGCATGATAGTATATCGTTGCATGATGATCATTTCATACATGACATTGCATTGAAGGCATGGTAGAATAGGTGCAGTTTATATTTCTACCTATCTATCTATCTATCTGCTTATACCTACTTAGACCTAGTGAGATGATCGGCGGAGTCGGCGGCCGAACCCACTGGAAACTATATTTATATAGTTCTCACCCCACTTTGTTGCAGGGCCAAGTACCAGTGCGCCGGGCGATGACCGCGGCAAGGGCATAGCGCCCTGAGTTAGTTAGTAGCTTCCTATCTGCATTAGAGCACCCTCGTGTACTAGAGACATATGATGTATATTTTGGATAGATGTTGGAGAGCTACTTATGTATTTTGGACATGAATATGTATTATATTTTGGGAGATGGAAATGTAATTAAAAGAATTATTGTTGAATGGTTGTAATAGCTAGATGTATCTCTCTTTATACACTTGTACATACACTTGTGGTTCTTGCTCTTACTTGTGTTGCACTTGTGTGCTTCTAGTTGATCATGTATGTATTGAATTTCTTTTCCTGGGCAAATTCTTGTACATGATCTTGTTGCTTAGCCTTGGGCGGACAGGGGAGGTACTGTCCGTTCGGCGTCTGTTTGACGCGCCCGCACCGGACCAAATTGGTAGCGGTCTCGGGGCGTGACACCTATTTGGTATCTGTGATCTGATTGGTCGGTTCTCCTATTTGGTATTTGTGACCTGATTGGTGGGTGTTCCTATGTGATATATATGACCTGGTTGGTCGGTTCTCCTATTTTGTATCTGTGACCCGGTTGGTCGATTTGCATATCTTACTTGCGACCTAGTTGGTCGAGTAGATTACTTGATGACCTATACGGTCGATGTGCCCTGGGGGGCAGAATTGTCGACTGGTTACCGACGTTGGCTATTCAGCATATCAGCATTGACCGCCCGATACTCGTCGCATTTCATGAACACTAACGATCTGATCCACCACAAGAGGGTATTCTTTTCCGGAAAAGTGGTTGCAGGTGTCAACCCGTGAGCCCTAGAGGGGTTATATGCATGGTAGAGTAGTAGTGGCACTGGCTTGAGGTTTGCGGTGCGGACCAAGAGAGCATTGGTTTCATAATAGCTGAACCGTTCAAAACGAGCTAGAAGTACTATGGGATCTAAAATGATAGCGTTTAACCTTATTGTTGGTGAGGCAAAATGGCTGAGAGAATTTCGCATCATATTCCATTTGGTAAGCGTCCAATTCCACCAAGATCAATACATTGTGATTGTAGAGCAGTGATTGATAAACGTGCACAAAAAAATTTAGAAGTAAAGATGAGTAGACATATGAAGATATAAATATATTAGAGAGTTAATTAAACAAAATATGATCTATAAAGAATATTGCTGATTAACTGGCTAAAGGTTTATCTAGGGCAGTGGTTCTATAGTCGTCGAGAGGAATGGGGTTAAGCTCATAATAGAAGTCATCGGCGATGGGAACCCAACCTAATTCCGAATGTATGACTAATGTGTGGAGCTATAATGACTCGACCGGCTAACAATAATAACTCATTGGGCTCGCACCACTCGCCCAAATTGCTTAAGCCCAGTTATTAATACTAGTGTCTATGGTTTCTTATATAACCAATCACAGCCCTATTCTCATCTACTGTGGAACTATTGGAATGTTACACCCCCCCACCCCACCCCACCCCTTCCCCGTCTCCATTTAGAGTCTGATGTCTTTGTCAACCCAATCACATAGACACATCCTAAGATCATCAGGCGATGTGAGACTTGTCTCGTTAACCTTGTCATTCTAACTCTGGCTCAATCCGTCATTCTCTGACACTAGGTTAGCCGTCATTCTGACTCTGGCTCAGCCGAAACTCATCTCACACTTCTGACTGATAAATTGTTCTTATACCAATTGTAAAAACCACGACCAGCTAGTAATAATAGCTAATTGGGTCGTCCCTAGAGCAAGTGGCAAAGGGCTTGGTGGTTGGTACTCGAGACCCAAGTTCGAATCCTAATTGATTCACAATTCCAGCTAAGTTTATTTCTAAATGAAATAAACGAAGCGGGTAGCGTGCTACCTATCTCTCAAAAAAAAAAACAAAAACTAATTGGGCCCACACTACCGGCCCAAAATGCTTAAGCGCAGTTATTGTTACTAGTATCCATGGTCTCTTACATACCCAATCACAATCTCATTCTCATCTAATGTGAAACTATTTGAGTGTCAAATTAAGGAGGACCCAACGTTTGTTGCATGGAGAAGAGAGGATTTGTCACGCACCGGGACCGATACCAGTTTGGCCCGACCCGAGCACGTCAAACAGACGCCGAACGGACAGAGTTTCCCCTATCCGCCCAAGGCTCATCACATGTACAAATTCAAACAAGAAATGCACCAGCGGAAACATACACAAAAGATGATCATAGGGTACTTTACTACAAAATGAAACCCAACTTTGGTGGCCTCTGACTAAGGCGCGATACCTTTACCTCGGTCACTCGCCGGCTCGCTCGGTCCCGGCTCTGTGGAAATAGTGGGGTGAGAACTACAACAAAGTTCCCAGTGGGTTCGGCCTCAACATCACCGACTTTCCCACTAGGACTAACTCAGGCATAATAGAAAGAATAAGCTGTATATAGTAACCAATCTATACATGATGCTAATATGCCTGAAAATAAAGCAAGGAGTATGCTCAACATTAACATATGCAGATTATGCAAATTCTTTATTCTTTTCACTTTACTCTTTGTTCTTGTTCTTTGCACTTTGTTCTTTACTCTTTGTTCTTTATTCTTTAATCTAAAGGCTAACCCGGGGGTATCGCCACATTAGCTTGCTTTACATTAAGTCCATCATCGCAGGAACTCACCCGCTAGGACCGTCCTTCGGGTTTACTCCAACCCGTGATGCATAACTCCGGAGCGCACCGCCCGAGGGGGAGAGACCGCCCTCGAGCACGGAACTCATAGCAAGTATGATCATATCCTTAACTCAAAGGATTTATAAGTTCAATCTTGACTTTACACTAGCTCTAGTGTTCTTTATGTCTCTTTATGTTGCTAACTCTAGCAATCGTTGTTCTTTACCTTTCTTTTACTTTTGCCATCTTTAGCATTCTTGTTCTCTACATTTCTCGTTCTAATTGCCCCACTTTACTTTAACTTTACACATTGTCATTTTCATCATTCTTTACATCACTTTGGTTCTTTGGCTCACACTAACTCTAGTGTCACTTTACTTTACGTTTTCAAATGCCACTCGATCTATGTCATTGTGCCACTCGGTTCTTTTGGCTCACTTTAGCACTCACATTTTGTCACGCCTCGAGCCCTCCTCTTTGGTCGGATTCGGGCACGCCAACAGACCGCCGAACGGACAGGGTTTCCCCTGTACCGCGGACAGAGTCTCCCCTGTACGTTCAAGGCGTCGCAATCAATACACTGTACGAAGTTCCAACCAGCAACACATTTCAACCAAAGATTGCATAAGGAAGTATCAAAACATAAATCTACTTGCTATTACAAGCATTCACACTCATACATCTTTACATCACAATTCTCATTTGATTCTTACATTAGGTTTCACTTAACTTCCAAATACAATCCAATTATTATAAATTTACTACAAGTTTGATACATCTTGTTCTTTCATTTTCCATATCCCTATGTAGCCGACTCAGGGTGTTGCTATCTGGTCTCTGTGGTAGGGCGCTAACTACGGAGCTACGCCCTTTNCTAATTGGGCCCACACTACCGGCCCAAAATGCTTAAGCGCAGTTATTGTTACTAGTATCCATGGTCTCTTACATACCCAATCACAATCTCATTCTCATCTAATGTGAAACTATTTGAGTGTCAAATTAAGGAGGACCCAATGTTTGTTGCTGGGAGAAGAGAGGATTACAATGACTTAGGCTTGAGGGCTTGGAGAGACTGAGGCTTTCTCGTCCTTCTTAATCAGACTAATTAACTTTGTACCCTACGAGGTCCAGCAATTAGGCGCCAAAAGTGGTGGTGGTTTCACATAAACCAGAAAGAGGCAACTGCTACTAGCATAACCTACTAACTTCTAATGACTAACATGAAAATGGACGCTATGTACAAACTATATATGTGGCAAAGCACTGATTAACTTGTTGGTATCTGCATCCACAATGTAATGCTTTAAAGTAGCTTCTAAAAGGACATCCAAACCAACCTCTGAAATTGCGCCGCCGCCGCTTCTGAGTGATCGCCAAGAGCTGGAGGAGAGGTGTCACGCCCCGGGACCGGCGGAGGCCCTCCCGGTAGTGCGCCCAGACCTGCCATATGTCTACACATATAAGGCGTCTACAACAACAGCAGAAATAAAGCGAGAGATAGAACCAATAGAATGAATAGCAATTAGTGATATCAGAGCGAGTAAAGTTCTATCATCTAAACCAGAGTAGAAAGAAACATAGCTAAACCATAAAAGAAAATATAAGTAGTACAATATCGGTGTCTAGTACAAAAATGGTGGTTTCTAGTACACGGGTAAACTCTCAATCTCTTACAAAATAAAACGTCGAGAGGTAGACAACTTATCGAATCGTCCTCGAAGGAAGCTAGCTCGCAGCAACTCCCTTCTCGCGGTCCCTAGCCTCTCCCGGCGTGGAAGGCTCTGAAAACATCAAGAAAACGAGGGCGTGAGAACTATAATTTATAGTTCCCAGTGGGCAATTACTGACCTCAGCTCAATGCACCACTAGGCCCCAAAAGGAAAGGGTAAGTAACGACAATAATAATAAGCAATAAAGAGCGAGTTCAAGAATTGCTGAAAGAAAGCATATATGAAATGCTATATTACTATATCTCAAGTAAGCATGATGTCATGATGATGTACATCTACGCTATCATAAGATGATATGTCCAATGCATACTAATATGCCTTAACATAATGAGCAAGTAACGCTCACGATGCAATAGGTCAATTCATAAGGAGTACGCTCTATCAAGCAACCCAGTATACTATGATGCAATGAATGAAACAGGCAAGTATACTATATATATCCCGAAGCTATGTCATGAGCGTGTCAAGTAACCCAACTACTAAGCCTATCTAGCAGTGATTATTCATTCTCAACACCGTATCGATTTTCATTTCCAATTAAGGACCTACCAAGGGTAGTCCAGCTTGTACCGCCTAAGTGCCTGTGGTAGCCCGACATCCCTACTCTTGGAATGTGTCTATCCCACTCGACCCCGTAGGCTTCTCAATACCGCACGAGCGAATATAAGTCGCGTAGGCTAACTCCGGAGTGCCGGCTTGTAGGGAGCGACCCTCACAAGCATGTGCGAATGAGCATAAATGGCAAACAAGCAAGGTCAAAGTCTCAAGTACTCTACTCTCATGCCTCTCACATGGCAAGGTCACTAGCATCCTAAGGATCTAGTCCAAAGTCTCAAAGTGACGCTGCAACGCACACACTTGCTTAGTGCCTCTTTATGACACTTAAGCATCACAACTAATCATGCCTAATTTATGTTCCATATTCCAATTAAAACAATACTAGTAAGGTTCACTTTAGCCCGGGCCCAATACCCCTTTATGACATTGGCCCAATCTCTCAAATAGTCTAAGTCTTGGATCGCTATGAATGGAGTTTGATACGCGCCGGAAGACAACTCTATTTCGTGGCCTTTCCGGAAAACCAGGTTACTATTCACTTTAAGTGAAAACTAATGATCGCGTAACTTCTCTGTTCTAACCCATTTTCTCCTGAAACTTGACGAGTGCTTATGTAATTAAATTACACACAAAAACATCGTCAACAGAGAGTTTAGCTACACTGCCAAAATCTCAGTCCTTACAGCTGTATTAGTGCGTTTGATTTAATACAGTAATGTAATGCTGGATTGTAGTGTTTATAGTGTTACTATGTTTGGTTCTGCATGTCTATAAAATTTAGTAATCTAGATAATAAAGTATAGTCTATTCCAAAATTGCCCTTAGTCATATTTCTTAAACTTTTTTTTACTGTTTACAAACAATATTTTTTTTAACAAATTTAAAATTTGAAATTTAAAATTTAAAACTTATAATTTAAAATCTAAAATTTTAGTTTAAAATTTAAAATTTAAAGTTTAAAAATTTATATTTAAAAATTAAAAATTAAAAATTAAAAGTTGACAATTCAAAATTTTAAATTAAATTTTTTAAAATAACGTATTGAAAGGGTTTCGAGAGTTAGTGGGTAAAATTGTCATTTTACATAATATGTAGTATTACCGGTTTTCAGTAATGCAAGATACACGACCCCCCTCTCGTTAATATTTTCGGTGTAATCTTGCTCGATTTGTAATGCTACATTTACGACTCGATTATATAGCGGATGAACCAAATACGGTAATTCTAGCAGGATTGCACGTAATCCTGTCAGAATAACTTGAACCAAACGCACCCTTACTATCCAAATCTTTCATAGTTAAAGAATACTGAGAATATAACTGCTTTTGATTGCAATTCTATAACCCTATCATCCAAGAACTCAATTTTTCCACTAATCTTACCATTCCTTTTTTATTGTCATTAAATTTCAAAAAGAGTTTTTATATTTTAGAAGGTAAGATTATAATTCTTCAATTAAGGGTTGAAATTCTGCAATCCTTGTGGGTTATAGACGTCGCATTTCTCTTCTCAGTTAGTTTCTTACGTAGATTTTAATTTCATCAATTTGTTTCTTAGGTGGAAAACAATTTTGTCGTATATTTATGCCCCACCAGTAATTAAAACCCATTGTCCGACTTCTGAAAAACTTGTGGTGAACCTCCTTGGATTTTACTTATATCCAAATAGAAATCTTGTCATAATCTAGCTCTCCAATTTATATTGCCTATGCTCGTTTGTATTGTAGGATCAAAACTTTGGAGAAGAGGCAGAACCAAATTCATCAACAGCCACAATATGATGAGATCGATGTTACGTGACAAAAATAAAATACACGGCGCATACACGGGAGAGACAAATCACGATCACCTGATTGAAGTTTAATGAAGTGGCTCTCTAATCAGTAGTCATGACAGAGTCAATTCACCGTAGGCATATCTCCTCTCCGTATCTGCCATTTCGGCCTTTAACGTGTGTGTAATACGCTGTAGTAATCCTTTAACGCGTACGGACATCTCTACTATCATGGATGAATATACGGAGACTACACATAGATAGATGTGTAACCAGGACTAGGAGCCCCAGTTCACACCAGAGAGCTGGCAGGGCGGCCGAAACAGTGCACTGCTAGTAGCATCTCCTACAGATCCTAAGATAGTGGTTTGGCGCGGGTAGGGTTCCCTATGAGGGATCTGCTGACTCAGCACTGTTGTCGTGGCAACAGGGTGGCCCCCGTTGCTGTTGCTGCTGCTAGAGTGACTGACGCCGATGTTGCCTGTACTGCAACCGTGGAACTGCTTTGGCGGCAGCAGCGCAGCGATGGTCCCTGCTTCAGTCCAGAATGGGGATGCTAGCGAGCATTTAGGTAGGAGTGATGGGCCCGCATTTTCCAATTGATCATAATTATTCATGGGATTAGTACTATTGGCGACGTGGCCTTCCTTATCAGTAGTGGTGAGAAGTCCCTCGAAGAAGTTGCCGTCGTTGTCGAGCAGCGCCATGAAGTTGGTCGGAGCTCTCTGCAACAGTGCAGGGTGCCTGATTGGGTTCAGCTGCAGCTGTGGAGTGACCATCTCGTCGAAGGAATCTTCTGCTTCCTCGCCTGCAGCAGATCTCTGCGTGTTAAATATATTCCCATTGTTGCCGTTGCTGTAGTTACTGCTCTTGTTCTTCTTGTATATCCGGCAAAGCACCCAATCATCTAGCTGTGTGTCCTCCAAATCATCAGTGCAGATTAATCAAAATAGAAAAAAAAAAGAGAAGTGTTCGATCGATCTAGGCCGTTTGCACTAGGCAACTAATAAGAGTTAATGGGTGGTAGGAGAAATAAACTTACGTACCCTGAGAGAGGTCTTGTTGTTGTTGTTGTTGTTGTTGTTGTTGTTGTTGTTGTTGGGTGGCCTGAAACTAGTTGTAGAAGCGCTGCTACTAGGGCTGCTGTCGGCGAGGCGGTACTCATGCATGATCCAGTTGGTCTTGATTCCTTTGGGGGGTTTGCCGCCGTAGAAGACGAGAGCCTTCTTCACCCCAACCTTCTGTCGGGTTCCTCCAGTTGTCAGGATGGGCTTGTCCGTCCCTGTTGCCTTCCAGTAGCCTGAGGTTGCTGCCCGATTTGGCCGTGCGCCATTTGGGTACTTGCGGTCACGCGGGCTAAAGAAGTACCACTCTTGCTCCCCATAGGTCGCCTTGCCTGCCAATCAATTGCGAAATATATTTACATATACTTTGATTAATTCTCAGATCTCAGATAAATAATAATTAACTTACGATGCATAGAGCCAGAAGCTAAGAGAGACATAGCGGAGATTTATACACATACCAGGGAGCTCCCAGGGGTCGAACTTGTAGAGGTCGACTTCGGCAATGATGGTGACAGGGAGAGGAGAGGAGGTGGCCTTCCTTTTGAGGTAGTGAACAACAAGCTCCTCGTCAGTCGGGTGGAAGCGGAAGCCCGGTGGGAGCTGTGGCTGCTGCAGCTGCTGCTGTGAGCCAGAGGACGAATCCGTACTCTCCATCAATATATACAGCACCAATACTCTCCCGATCTATATGTCTCTGTCTCTTCGAGGTACCCCACCTTATTTTATTTATTTATTGATTTAAGGTGAGCTCGTGTTGAAAGAATTCCTGTATATATATCTATATATCTATACATCTATATAAATATATATAAATATATATATATGATGTATGATCTATCTGTATATTTGGAGTTAAGTAGGTAGACGGCGGTCCCAGGTTGTGCGCTTCCCATGTGAAGAAACAAGAAACGGACTGAGGACCATTGTGTGGGTGGAGAGAGAGAGAGAGAGAGAGAGATGAGAGAAGACGTTGCGTTTGTTGTGCTGGAGATAAATAAGAGATGGGGAAGGGCGTTGGGTTTGTTGTGCCGGAGGGGAATAGGAGATGGGTTGGGAGTGAGAGGGAAGTGTGGTGGAGTGTGAGGAGGGGGAGAAAGAGGTGCTGAACGTATTGGGCCGAGGATTCCGCTGGTATACCCGAACTGTCACTGGTCATCCCGTGACGCGTGCTACCCTCTCCCACATGTTAATTTTTCTACTATTCTTCTTTTACATTATTATATTGCAGTTCATTTTCGACAAACATAAAATTGACAGGACTTGTGAACATGCATGCCGGAATTATAACCCCCTAGAGAGAAAAAGAGAAAGGTCTAGGCGCCCAAAATATCTGAACAATGGGTGTGAGTTCAAAACTCAAAAATTGGTGGCAGTGAAGACGACGGGATGGCATGATTAATTAATTGGCATCGAAGGAAGACTATTTTATGTGATTAATTTGTCTCATCACAGCATCTTTGCCAATTACCCAAAATCGGGTGGGGTGGCAAAGGCATCAACAAAAGGCTCATTGCTATGAGGCGTGTAATGCATGCTACGCTTCTCTCGCGCACCCATGTATAACGCAAGCTCGAGCCTACCTTCTTTCCCCACCAGTCCTAACCCTTCTTCCATCTATGGCAGGGCATCCACTACTATTATGCTCTCTGTGCCCATGAAGAGGACGGTAGTTGTGAGAACACTGATATAAATTAATGAACACATTTCACATAAAACCTATAAGCCCCGTTTGGATATCTCTAAAAACGTAGCATAGATAAAATATGCTACGCTGGTAGAAAAATAATTCTATTAAGCGTTTGGAAAAAGAAAAATCATATATATATCTAATTTTGGAAGCATGGTTCCAATTGAACCATAAGATGCCACGTGCGCACTTACATGAAAAGTTCTGATGTGCCACGTGACGCACTTATCATAATATATATTTTTTTAACTTATCATAATATATTTTTTAGTTCACAAATATATATATATATATATATATATATATATATATATATTCCAACTATTTATCATTTTGTTCTGAAGATAATTATATGAAAGCATAACTACACGTACCAAAAAATAACTGCACAGCAGTTTTTTTTTTTCTTAACCGTACGACAGTTATTTTTTTTTCTAAACTGCACAACAGTTATTTTTTTTCCTTAACCGCACAACAGTTATTTTTTTCCTAAACCACACAACAGTTTTTTTTTTTTCTTAACCGCACAACAGTTTTTTTTTTTTTCCTTTTTTCTTTGATTGTGAGGCATATTCATCTTTCACAGTTAATATCTAAAACGTTACAAATTTTATCATCCATATGTATGTATTACAAGTGAATGCCATTATTTTATTAATGTTATCATCCATATGTATGATAGATGGAGGCAGACTTATTTTTCACCTTTATGCACCATCTTTCTACAAAAGGCAAGTTTATTTCAAAATTTAAAAATAATTTCGTGTAATGATTTGGTCGGTTTGTAATGTATATATTATTTTCTCTTTTTTTTTTCAGGATACATACCACTAGCTTTGGACTTCGTCATAGTATTGAAATTTTCAGAGCGCATAAATATTTGCCCCTATCCTAAGAAATACTCAATAATTACTTTTGGGAGGTATGTTTGATATTTATATTTAAATTTTTGATTGATTTGTTGAAAATAATTGATAAACATATATGACTAATTATTCACAATAACAAGAACTTTTTAGTTTAAAGGAATCATAATATGAATCATGCTTCACAAGTTCTAAAAAATTACTTTCCAAATTTAGTCACTTAAAATTCTTCAAAAAATAAGTTTACAAAATTAGTCATAAAGAATTTGAAATAAGATTAATTATATATAAATAATAATTATGTTAAATTTCTAATGGATTTGAACCTTTTTACTTCTTCATTTTAAAATCTTTTTATTTTAAATTATTTACTTACATTCTATTAGTATATCATGATAGTATTATTTTAATTTGATTCAATAATTTTTCTAATAATAAAAGCTTAATATGTAAAAATTAATATATATTATATAAAAGTTGTCATAAAAAGATATTAGAAAAACTTAATATATAAAAATTAAGAATTTGAAATACGATTAATTTTCTTCACCATTTCAATCTTGAGTATTAAAAAATATATAAATAATAATTATGTTAAATTTCTAATGGATTTGAACCTTTTTACTTCTTCATTTTAAAATCTTTTTATTTTAAATTATTTACTTACATTCTATTAGTATATCATGATAGTATTANAAATTTTGAATTTTGAATTTTGAATTTTAAAATTTTAGAGATTTAATTGTTATAAATACTGTGGAATTGATCTGTATCCAAATAGCTTAAAAATGAAGCTGTGGAATTTTTTTGTAGTTACAGAATTCCGTATTTCATTTAGGCCAAAACCATAGAATAAAAATCCCATGGAGTTTTTTAACTATGCATCCAAACTGGGCTTAAGAGTGCGTTTAATTCCATGTAAAACTATGAAAAAAAATTTCGGTGGAAAATGTTGAAAAATCTTTCTGATCTTTTATTACAATATTTTTTAAAAACCAATTCGAAAATTTAATTTTCGAAAAATAATTTTTCACCGTCTCTTAAGCCCAGTTTGGATGCATAGGAGAGAGAGAGAGAGAGAGAGAGAGAGAGAGAGAGAGAGAGAGACTAACTGTGGATCACTCACTCAGTCCACGGGACCTGTGTGAGAGCTCGTGGACTACGTTGCTTTGAATGTGCAGTGAGCCGTGTGTTTTCTTCACAGTTTTCCTTTTCCGCTGAGCTGAGGCGGAAAATGAAAAGCTTATTTTTCCATCAAATTCGCAAATAAATTTTCGTGAAAAATTATTTTTCACCGATCCAAATGCTAGAAAAACTAATTTTAGGCTTGAAATTTTTTTTCAGCGAATTTTACATGAAGCCTAACACACCTTAAGTCGGAGAGTAAAATAAAAATTGAACAAAACTGACATGAAACTATATTTAGGATATGTATGACACACAATATTTTCTCATAAACAACTTTAATAGTTGAAAAATCAAATTACTAGTCTGCTACATTAGATAATTTATAAGTTGATCAGGTGAACCAACTCAATTAGATAATAAAGAGAACGACAGAAACCTAAAATAACTATCGACAAAATGATGGATAACTACCCAAGTAATGTTAGGAATGGGTTATAATATAACAACACCCTCATCTAAAGGCCAATATATATATTTTTTATACAAGTTTAATCACTTTTTTTTTTAAACTAAAATCCTATTAGTGGGTTGTGATTTTAGAGATTACATGTGCTTTGTTGTTTTAGAATTATCATTCTCTGACTATCCAAATCTTTCTAAGTTAAAGAATACTGGCAATGCAACTACTTTTGATTGTAATTCTATAACTCTATCATCAAAGAACTCAATTTTTCTACTAATCTTATCTTTCCTTTTTTATTGTTATCAAATTTCAAAAAGAGTTTTTATGTTTTCGAAGGTAAGATTATAATTCTTCAATTAAGGGTTGCAATTCTACAACCCTTGTAGGTTGCAGACGTTGCATTTCTCTTTTCACTTTGTCTCTTACGTAGATTTTAATTTCTTTAGTTTCTTTCTTCGATGGATTTTAATTTCGTCGTATATATATTTTGTTGGAAAATCCTTCTGATCTTTTATTATAATATTCTTTAAAACCAATTCGAAAATTTAAATTTAGGTTTAGAAAAATTCCGAAAAAAATTAAATAACAAATACTGTAAAGAAAAGATTCAGACAAGGCCTGTGGATTGAGGCGTGCTGTCACGCCCTAGGGTTCCATATTAGTTTAAAAATACAGCGGAAGGGTCTAAATTTATTTTTTTGAAAATCTGACCCCGGACTATGCCAGATCCGCTACAAATATAGGGAGTCCACTCTTTACACGGATAGGATCTCCCCTGTATTTGCACGGCGTCGCACAAGTACAAGAGTATAACCAGAAAACAACTACAATAAATGACTATACAATATCTAACCATTTATACATTCATACACCATTCACCACAGATTTACTTTCAGAGTTTGAACATAAATCCACAACTATCAGTTGAAATGTTTCCTACCCGGAAACTCATTTTGAAATACTAATTTATGAAAACCATAAGAAAATCTTTTCAAAACCGTTTTCCACAGGAAAACCCTTTATCTTTAAAACATGCTACCACGAGGGGTAGAAAATCTTTCCATTTTATGAAAATCCATAATTCTTTATTCCAGTCATAAACCAACTGAAATCTCAATATTCAAATGTATAAAAATACTGAACCATATGCCTAAGATATAACAACAGAAGTAAAGAGGGTAGTAACTAAGCTAATCATACCGGGTCGGAAGTTCTATTGACCGCTACGAACGTGTCTCATGTTAGGTCTTGTGTGTTGGCAAGTTTCGTGAAGTGAGTCGGAGTCTTGAAGAATCGGTGCGTGTCGTCGACGATTGAAGAATTCAAGATTTCGAATGTAACATACCACATCCCTCGTAAGTCGTGCCGAGTTCCGTCAAAACGAGCGGAACGCGGAATTGAACGAGTTACAGTGGACCCTAAGTGCATTGAAGTTCATAAACGGAGCAAAAAGGGACCCGGAGAGCAAATTTGGAAATCTGGCTAAGTCCCAGATTTTGAGCTCTCGGGGACCGGTCCCTGAAGGAGAGACCGGTCCCCGTGCGCGTAGCCTGCCAGGAAATCCTGAGGCATCCGGTCCCTGGTAGTGAGACCGGTCCTTGGGGGACCGGTCCCTGACGGGCAGACCGGTCCCTCGCTGCGTAATAGCCGAAAATTCGAAAATTTGGCTAAGTCCTGGAAAACCCCCGTTCGGGAACCGGTCCCTGGTCGGGGAGACCGGTCCCCGAAGGCGAAAAATGCCCAGTCTGGGCAGTTCAAGTGGAAACAAGTAGAGGGGCTTAAGTGCAATTGTTACAACACTATATATGGCCCAACCCCTCTCTCCCACAGCCATTTCTCTCCTCCTCTCTCATTTTCTCTCTTTCTCTCTCTAGAACTCCTCTAGAACTTGGAGAAGAAGAAGAAGAGCTTGGAGAAGAAGGTGGATTTGGAGGCTTTGGAGGTTCTAGGAGCTCTCCAACAAGGAGAATCTTGGTGGGGCTTGGACTAGAGGTAAGTTTTGTAAGGTTTTCCTCTAGGGTTTGGATTTTGGTTAAGAGATTTGGAGCTTTGTGCTCCTTAGAGGTTTAAGAAGCTCTTTTGAGCCATGAACACCATGGAACCCATGAGAGCTCAAGGTGCTCTCATGGTGAATCCTTGGAGATGATGTTTGGAGCCCTAGGGTTGGTACCAAAGGTCTAGAAACCTTATTAGGATGCTTCTTAGATGATCCTATGCTATTCTTTGCTTAGGGTTGGGATCGATTCATGGGAAAACCCTAAATGGCAACATTAGGGCTTGAATTTGGGGTTTTTGCCCTAGGATTTTTCGGGGACAAATTAACCCCGTAGAAACCCAATTGGGGGTGCCCTAAACACGTTGGACAACTTCGTTTAATATTTCGAAAATGTTAGAGTATAGTTCATGTACAAAAAGGCCTAATATGGCACTATTTGATTATAGGGCGCGGAATCGGCTTTCGTAAAGTGCGGGGGCCTTAATATTCTACACCCACACGACTCATAGAGGTGGGGGGTGCACGCCAGAATCGTTGGATTCCCCTCTATGTCTATTTCTCTATTTTTGAGCATATATATATATATATACCCATTCATGCATAATAGGGTAGCTACATGTGGAACTTGGTTGATTTCATTTTTATGCTTCTAATATAGTTGAACATAGAGAATGATAGAACCAAAACGGACATGTGTGATTGGACCCTCGAGATGTGTGAATATAATTATGGACTTGGACATTAGAAAACAAGGGTGTCATTGACATAGAAACAAGAATTGCATTGAGAGATGACCGTTGGAGATAGTTTGACCACTACAACAAAAACGGTATATAGCGACACTTTTAAATATCGGTATAGGTCAAAAAAAGTGCTGCTGGCTAAATTACCGACACTTTTAATAAGTGTTGCTATATGTGGCGTCGCTAGGTATATAGTGACACTTTTTAAAAGTGTCGGTATAACCTAAAAAGAGTGCTACTAATATACCGACACTTATTTAAGCTTTTAGCAGCACATAAAAGTGATGCAAAATAATATTCTAGCAACACTTTTTTTTAATTTCAGCGACACTTTATAACTGTCCCATTTTCTTTAAATATTCAAATTTTTCTTGATGCATCACACTTTTTAAAATATAATACCACTCAATGATGATTATCATTAAGCATANGATGCAAAATAATATTCTAGCAACACTTTTTTTTAATTTCAGCGACACTTTATAACTGTCCCATTTTCTTTAAATATCCAAATTTTTCTTGATGCATCACACTTTTTAAAATATAATACCACTCAATGATGATTATCATTAAGCATATCTTTAATTTTATTCGCCTTGATTTGCATTAAAAAAGAAAGCATATAAAAGAAATTTTGTAGTTACACAAATTAATACCAAAATGTCTCGAAGTATTATCCATATATCTTTAAACGAGTATTTAGTCACTAAATCACAGTATCAATAATCTCTAGCTTTTCAACCCAAGAGAAGGAGAAATAAAAACAAAAGCTAATAATATCATATCAGATCCGGTCGTAATGAGCTCGGCAATTAAAATGTTGAACCTACAAATTAAACAATACTGAAGTTAATAAAAGATTAGTCAAACAATCTTTTAACATGAAAACCAATTAATATAAATTTAATTTTACCTGAAGGGCAATGAGGTTGTGGATGAATATTACGAGCGCTAGATGCATCTGAGACCTAAACAAATAAATTTTCTAGTATTAGATAATCATTTCATCTTTAAAAAAAGCATTATTTGACAATGAGCAAGACATTATTTAAGTGATAGATTATCATACTCAAAAAATACATGCAGTTTAAAGGTGCAATACAAGTTCTGAGTAAACTTGTAAATCTATTGCCGGCCATAATAAGTCCCTTCAAGGTTTTTAAAGGCGCAAGTCACACGAAAGCACAAGGGCTTCAATAGCCATGACACAGGGAGCAAAGTGCGCCTTTGAGGAAGACAAGCTACCTTAAAACTTATTTGTAGAAAAGTTTCAACTAAGATTCAAAAGTATAACATGGTTCTATAAATTGAATTATTATAGCAAACAAATTGCTTCAACAATGCAAATCAGTATAGAGAGAATGTTGACAATCACTAATTATCCAAAATCTGCATCTAAGCTATGTACATAAACATCCAAAACCTGAAATCAAGGTTTGGAAATCCTCTGACATAAACATCCAAAATTTGCTATCGAAAACCAAACCTGTACCCGTAGCCTTGTGTTATGAAAATACATAACACAAGGCTATGAAAATGCCTAACACAAGGCAAACTTAGAGCCAAGCTGCTTAAGAAATGTCCACCAACAGATCAAGCCAGACAGAGAGAAAAAATATCCGACTTACCCTTCACGATGTTAAATGACGCACGCTAAGACAATCTTCAAACAAAAAATAAATAAATAAATCAAAGAGTTGAGGTGTTATGTTTTGGTTTCTGATATCCTCTAACTTTTGTACAGCCAGAGACATGAATATTATAGAGTCAATCTGCATAAGCCATCACCCAATAATTCGTAGTCAAGCGAAGATGCATGTGTATCATTCCATATATGCATCTAGTAACAAGCAATCCCTGATCGCAACACATCAACTTAAACGCCCAAGAGATATGAACTCAAAAATTTCGAAGAAAATTCACTGCTTCTAATAAACCGGAACCATTAATATGATGCCTCTAATAAAACTAATCCTTTGACGTACTACGACGATAACTTCAGAGCCTACACCACTCTTTAAAGATCTAAATGTCACAAATTGCCACCATTTTTCCTAACTTTTTCGTATCAAATTCGACCTCCCATTTGTAAAACACCAAAGGACGATGAAAATGAAGCATAAGCGGAGATCTCAACTTGGAACGAGAAACCCCTAATTTGCTCGGCATCTAAGCCACAAAGCAAACAAACATAAATTTAAGCAAGAAAAAAAGAACTTACAATTTCCTTAGAGCGCATAGGCCTCTTAAGCTTTGAGTTAGTACCAAAGTTAGCCGAACCTGAAGTGTTTCTTTTCGAAAATTTCTTAGTACCACCTATGTCTTGGAAATTCGGTTCAACTGGCATTAAGAGCTGCAAAAAGAAGAAACAAGTATCTATGTATGAGAAATAAATATTTCAAGAATCATATAAAGCACTCCAATCAAATTAGATAAGCTTAAATTCACAAGTTAAAAAGCAGTTGAACAACTCAAATCACTTAAATCTAAAAAATAGAAAGCAAAATCAAAACTTATTAAAGGTTAGATGGATCAAAGTAGCTAATAATTTAGACAAGTTCTATGTAAATTTTTCAAATGAATACATCATTTAACATATATATCAAATTTAGACACGGTCAGTTTATAATTTTTTTGCATCATTTACCGAGTGATCAAAGTGTTTTAAAAATAACTATTTTAACGGTCAATGTGGCACGTTTGTAAGTTGAACGGTGTAGAATAATCCATATTATATGAACCTTTGATGGAAAAGTCAACTTAATATAAAGAGCAAGAACAACACTTTTAATTTAAAATTTGAGTCTTTTATTATTATTTTTATAAGATTTTTATTTTTAGCCGTTTATTTTGAGGCTACTCGTTAATTAGGCAAACTAAATACTTCTAATAACGTAGATCATGCCTAACAGAATTGATAGTCGAATTGAAAGTCGCATCATCAAAAAAAATTTACAAATATGAAGACTTTCGTATTTTCGAAAGCGTAGGAGGCTAGCTCTATATATCCTTCTAAAAATATTTAATTCATTAGACCATTCTTATTCTCAGTCACTATGGATATACTAGCTAAGAATATTATTAAAGCCTTGCATAGGCATCAATAAATTAATATTTGACCTGAAATTAAAGTGAAATTAATAATTCCATGTCCCACGCAAACTTCGAGATCGAGCTGCCCTCGTGCACACTTAAAAGGTTGATTATAACTTTTGCTTATTTTATTTGTCTACTTCCTCTTGGCCAATCCAACCATCTTTTAATAATTTTCAAATCCATGAATAACTGCACAATATCTTAAGAAGAGCAAAACAAAGAAAAATCAATTTAATAAAGCTTCATTCATATTTCATATATTAGAATATGATATTTAACAATTAATATTATAGCACATAGCATTTTACTCTGTTCAAATTGATACAATATTTTGTTGCTCTACGGACTAAAAGTTATTGAACTTTCTAATTTATCACATAGGGCAAATTGACATCCTGAATTATCTCTTTACTTTCATAAGAATTTTATACATCAATAAACTCAAAATAGATAAAGAACTAGAATTGATGTGAAGAAAAATTAAGGCACTACAAGACTACTACTACTACCTAGCACACTTGAATTAACTTTCTAATTTATCACATAGGGCAAATTAGAATATCTTTTGCTCTGTTGCATGAAAAATGATGCAATAGAGGCAAAAAGCTCCATATTGAAATTTTTTCATTTTTGAAGTTCAAAAAGTTCAGCTACCTAAGTACATGTAGCTAACCAAACAGAAACAAAGTGGTAAAGCACCACTCCAACACTTCAAGGTAAGCATTGACACTTCATTTTGCATTTTATTTCTAGAGCTTTCTAATTAATTACCAGATGAAATTTATTTTTCTGTTTTGCAAAGATAAGGAAAACCTGAACTGTGTTTTATCTCTGTTACTTTTATTGGGGACCTTTTTTTCTCTCATTTTTTCCATTTTAGAACATTCAATGCTTCCATTATTAATTGGCTGTAAATAACAAGCTTAAAGTAGCTTAGTTTAGCTTTTTTATATTATTTTAATTTGAAGGTTACTCTGTTTTGCTTATTCATATTGTATGGAAGTGAACTTTTCTCATACTTTTGCTGTTTTTTCTTTGTTTTGTTGAACTGTTTCTTAATTTATTACTCTCCTCCAATGTCTCAAGGTGCCATCTCTTTATTTCCAGTGTAGAAAATCATTGCTTTTTATTCCTGATGGGCTGCGAAGTAATAAAAATAGAAAATGGGTGTCATAAATCAGAACCCAAAAGTGGCTAAGTTGTACTTTGCCAGAGAAATGGTTCTTTATATATGCATTGTAAAAGTATAGTTTAACCTTGCTTCTTATTATTACTCTTAAACTTAACTTGGGGTTACCAACTATTCTTTTAATATATCGTCTCATACCATTATTAATTTTCATGTTGTTTCTTTATTTTCCGGAACTAGAGTGTTAATTTTTGCCTATCTATATCCCTTTTGTTCGCTTCTATCAGATGAAGCTAAAGTCTTCAAGGTAAGGATTAATATGAAATCTGGATGTGTTTCAAATTATTAACAAAAAAATATGATAAGGTTTTTCTCTTTTGTTTGGTGAAATATCAATAGGCCTTAAAGAAGATATTTGGTTGACAAGTATGTCTATGTAATCAACTACAACAACACCAGCAAAAAAATATTACAACCAAAATTTTCTGAGAATTAATAGAATCAATTGAAAAGGAAAGCTTGCAACACACAAACTACACAAGTAACATTACTAGCTAAAACAAAGGAAGATCTGAAGCAAGACGAACATAATCTGAAAGGTATGAGCTTCTATTGTAATAAGATTTAGTAATTTTAGGAAAGGAAACCAGGTCATTGTCTATCATCTACAAGAAACGTCAAAACATTCTTACTACTAAAAAAATTCATTGATCAGTTAAGTTACAGCACATCAAGCTTGCTTTCTAAGATCATGCTTGGAAAAATCTGTTAGGAATGATGCTTGACTGTTAGGAATGATGCTTGGAAAAATCTACAAACAGGAGACATCAGAACGCAGTGATCGTCGCATAGGATCAGTAACATAGGATTGCTAATACCACAGGATCATCAGAATACAGTGATCGTAAAACAGAACACCACATTGTAGTTATCAGGGCATGCTTCTATGCAATCTAATGCAGGAAACATCATAAGATGTCAAAAGAAAAGGTGGTGATTAAAAAACAGAACATGGCATTGTAGTTAGCACTTAGCAGGGGCATGCTTCTGCATCATGAAATCTAGAAAACTTGTACTTTCAAATTTCCACACAACCAAAACATGTACTTCTATGCGATTAACAAGGGCTTTTACAGCAAAGATCCAAGGTACGATCCAAAATACATACCATATATAAATGGGATATATATAGGATAATCGATCGATCGAGCTCACCTTCTTCTCCGTCTACCCCTTCGACGCCTTCGACGCCGCCGCGAGCACCACCAGATCGCCGGACTCCTGCTTCCCCACCACCGTCGTCGCCTCGACGTTTGGCGCTTACTCCTCCAGCGACGGTCCCCGCGAGATCCTCGCGACCGAACTCTGGCCGCCGGAGCCCTAGCTCATCGGTTGCGGCGACGGAGGAGGGGGAGGAGGAGAGCGAGGGGGTTTGAGTGAAGGGAGAAGAGGGTACGACCTAGGAGAAGACGATTCGTTCGGATGTGGAGGAGGAGGAGGAGGAGGAGAATGAGGGGAGCGAAGAAGGGGAGGAGGAGGAGAACGAGGGGAGCGAAGGGAGCGATCAGATTTGGTTTTTTTTTTTTTTTGTATTTGGGCTTCTACTTGGGCCTTGCTAGGAGTTTTTGAATCTTATAAATTTTGTTTGGATAATTGAGCTTTATCTTTGGGCTTTACTACTTTTATTTTTTAAAATAAAAATTATACATAAATGGGGACACTTATACAAAAGTGTCACAAAAATGTGTCGCTACAACCCAATTCTCTTGTAGTGGACCCATAGGGACATGGTCGAAGATAAGGCCTTGAAAGTGGCAAAAATAAATAGGTAGAGACCTATCGTGATATTGGCATTGTGACTAGTGGCTATGGATCCTCAAGTTGAGGATTA
>NC_033624.1:6383786-6402491 GCF_001540865.1 Ananas comosus
ATTAGATCGACACTACTACCTTTCTCCTTGGCGTTTGAGGTAGGCGCTCCCCCCTCAGCGGTGCGCTCTCGGAGTTGGTCTACCGACTGGGCGTGGATAATCCGCACCAGTTGATCGGTCTCCTAGGTGAGGTTCGAGTCCCCCGTTATTAAGGATTTTGGGTTGTGCGTTATTGGTTAACTAGAGTTAACGCGGTAAGATTGGGGTAAGAAGCCAAAGTTTATTACGATTGGAGCATGCATGCATTTCATTTTCGGATTGAAATTGTATATTACTGCTCTTTCTTGGGCATGGATAGATTAGTTGGCATTAGTAATGGTTACTGTTCCTTACCTTGAAATACTTTATGACTCTGGATAGGCCTTAGTGGGATAAGTCGCGAGGTTCGGAGCCGACCCACGGGCTTACGTTGTATGTTCATCACCCACTAACCTACATGGTCCTAGCACGCAAGCGGGCCGGAGGACCGAGGCAAGGTTTGAAGCCGTACGCTACGCCACCGGGTCTTTATTGCATTTTGATAGTCAATTCCCGTTTAGTCATACATGTATCAAACTTTATTTTGTTGATTTAGTATGTAAAGTGAAAACGATATCATGTAATTTTGGTGGAATGATCTTAAATGGGTAAATTAAGATAGATGGTTGAATGATTTGTAACTAGTGTTATTATAGCTTGAATTTGTTCAAAAAAATCTAAATATCATGTGTGTGTATATTTAGCTTAGAGTTCGCGTTTCCGTTGTTGCTTGCGCCTCCCCGCGATAAGCTTGTATGATATATGCAATTCTCGTTTTAATTGCTTATTATAGTGTTGTTAGATGCCTGTGGCGGGACATGGGAGGCTCTGTCCGTTCGGCGTCTATTGACGGTACCCGAACCGCGACGCAAATTGCGGGATGTGGCTGCGGACAGATATCAATTGTATTCAGAGAAGAAGTTAAAGCAATAAGTTAGGAATGAACCTAAGGAACCATAGTTTGGAGACCCTAGGAAGGACTTAGAAAAACGTTTGATGTGATTCTGTGTTAGGCAAAGCGAGTGATTGGGTGTAGTTGTATCCACTTCTCTAGAAGGAAGTAAAGTTGATTATAAGGCTTTAGTTTTGTCTGTAGTTTCTTAAGGAGGACTTTGTGGGCCGGCCGAGCCGACGCACAACACAGGAGAGTAGAATAATAGGCCTTGTGCTTTCCGCTTAATTGGTAGGTTAGGTATACGTGTAAGGTGATGCGTGCATCGAGCACTTAATATTTGTGCGCTTGTGCGTTGTCAGGACGCGATGGCAACCACCGCGAGAGAGTTACGAGTCCACGACCGTGGCGGAGGCCTCGGAGGATCCGCGAGCAGTCGGGTCGGACGGGTGTGTGACGTGGGCGACCCAGGTAGCCGCTTGGCGGGCATTGCGGCTCAAGGGGAAGCAGACTGGGAGCCCCATGATTAATGGCGCAACAGGCGAGCGGCGGCATCTGTGCCGAGGTCCGTTCCTGCACGGCCGCCGTAGCCGCCCGTCCGGAATGCGGCACGCCGCCCGTAGAGGCTGTTCTCTTGCCGGCGCATCGGGTTTTCATCGGCCCATCTGCCCATTTCGATGTGTGCTTGAGGCCGGAGCATAGGCACAGGTTAGCGGCGCTGATGGCATTTTAAGCGGTTCACTCCCAACCTTCAACGGTGACCGTGATAGGATCCGTGGAACAGACGGAGAAGTTGGCTCGCCGGCGATGGCAGGCCTTATTTGAGGATATCTACACCCCCCTCGAGAACGGACAAAGTATCATTGCGCTCATTGTTTGTATGATGGTCGCGATCGGTACTGGTGGTGGAATCAACGAGGAATAAGTCCTCATAGGCACGCCTATATCCCTTGGCAGGCGTCGGGAAGTGGTCATAGATTTTCGCCCGATACGAAAAAAAAAAAGAAAAAAAAAAAAAAAAAAGAACAAACAAAAGAAAAATCAGAAGGATTTTCAGGAAGCTAAGGCAAGGAAGTCGACACGGACGGGGAGTACGAGAGGGAGTTCAACGCACGCATGGATCAATGTGTGCCGCCAGCTTGGTCCATGGTGATAGGACAGGAGCGGATATTTGAGTCCAGGTTGCGACGGCTTCGAGATTTTCAAGTCATTCAAAGGCATCCGCTTGAAACGCTATGAGAGGTTCTTGACCGCGCGCTTTGGGGGGGAGCGCTGAAATGCCATTGCACGTGATCAGCGGGAGCATCTAGAGGATAAGGAAAGGATAAGACTAAGAAGGGACCTGCTTGGGGTCCGCGGGCATCGAGTCTTAAGCGACCCCCGCGAACCACAACGATCTACAATGGGGGGGAGTAGGAGTCACGACACGGGGGTCAGATTACCTGACCCGTTGCCGTGATATGCGGGGGACATTAGAGCCAAGACCAGCTACCCACAGCGGAGGGGCGAGTGTTTCAATGTGGCCATACCGGGCACATAGTCGAGAGTTGCGGGCGGCCGTCGTATCCCCCCAGCTCCGTCATCGACCGTAGTAACAGTACACAGCAGCGACAGTTTGGTGGGAGCTGGCCACCCGCAACCATCTGCTGATCATCAACGCTGTCACGTCAGCGCCGAGGCTCTGCGCAGCACATGCTAGTGGGCCGGTTTTTGCCACTCAGGTGAGGGAGCACCTATCATCGTCCGCGACGACGTGCGTGGGCAGGTATTATTGATCAGAGGCACTAGGGTCTAGAGCTATATGTCGATAACGGTGTCATTCCATTCATTCATATAGCATACATTCCACAACTCACGATAATAGAGTCACTCCATAACGAGGCAGTATTGTCGTGTGAAAGCACTCCGCGGGAGGCATCTCGATTCGATGCGTTTACGATGTACTGTTGGACTGCCCCAGGTGCAATTAGGAGAATTGGATTAAATGCCGATCGACCTTAACTGGTGATTGAAAGAAATATGGGGATTCGAGTATTGGGGATTATAAAAATGGCTCTCCAAGTATTACGCGGTATAGATTGTGAAAGAAGGTGAATCACTGTTACGTGACCCACCAAGAGGAGTTTCCTATGGGCGGCAAGGGTAAGCGCTTTGGCAGTGCCACTGTGTCGATCGGTAAGCGGCGAAAAGGATGATCAAGGGGGTGTAAGGCCTACTTGGCGACATCGTAGACTCTCGACAAAGAGTAAGTCTCGATGGAGAATATTTCGAGTTGTGGCGGGATATCAGGATGTATTCCCAGCGGAGTTACGGGATAATAGAAGTCGAGTCGTGATTGCGACTTGATTCCCTGGGGCGGGCCAATCGGAAGGCTCCGTACAGAATGGTCAACGGCGGTGGAGTGAAAGAGTTGAAAGCAAAAAGGGCTTGTTACGCGAGCGGTCCCGTGGGAGCCCGATGCTATAATTAATTTAAGAAAAAGGACGGCACACTTCGACTCTAGCGTTGATTATGCGCGACGTTAGAACAAGTACCGATCAAGAACAAATACCACGTTGCCATTCGACTCAGTGCAAGGGTCAAAGTGTAACTCGAATAATTGATCTACAGTCGGGTATATCTATTAAGATACGGCCCAAAGATGTGGCACTAAAAGCGTACCCGTACGCGTTAGCCATTATGATTCACTACATGCCGTTTTGGCTACTATGCCCCAGCCGCATTCATTGGACCTGATGAATTAGAGTCTTCCGTCCGTCTATGGACCGGTGCATACTGGATTTCATTGACGACGTATTGGTGTATTCTCAAAAGCAACCGAAGGAATGAACACGAGGATATATAGGCTGTGTTGGACATACTCCGAAAGATGTCGAGTTTGGCTATTTCGAGGTTACTTTCTGGCCACGAAAAACGAATGGCATTCGGTGGAAACCCAACAGAATAAAAGCCTCGGCTGACAAGTGTAGCGGCAATTCGTAGCTTCCTGACTTGGAAAAACCGCGGTTCGTGGAGGGATTCTAAGAAGAGTACTTGGCCATTAACACGCCTTAAACCACGAATAGGAGTGAGTTTGTTTGGAGCCCCGAGTGTGATGCAGAGCTTTGAAGAGCTAAAGACAAGAAGTCTACTCCGTGCATGCTTTGCCGACGCTAAATATTCGTATACAGTGATGCTTAAATACAGCGTCTCGGGTGTGTTTTGATGCAAAACGGCCGAGTCATAGACTTATGCTGTCGCCAAGCTGAAGAATTAGAGAAGAATATCCGATCGCACGACATTGACTAGCGGCCGGTCATATTCGCGGCTAAAATGTGGAGCATTACTTATAGGAAACAATTGTGAGATCTACAGCCGATGCATAAGAGTCTCAATTTTTTCACGCAAAAGGAGCCTAAATTGCGTCAGCGGGTGTTAGAGTTACTTAAAGATTATAGACGTCACGATTCTCTAGCCACCCCGGGAAGCTAAGTCGTAGCGATCCCTAACAAGACACAGAAAAGTCGCCAAGAAAATTTGGCGGCGGAGATTACGGCATCAACCGCGTTGCAAAAGGAGATGCAACAGGTTTGCGACTAGAAGTTGTGGCCCCGGAGATAGCAACACTTTGCCATCCTTAATTGTGCAACGAACCTTGTTGAGAAAATCAAAGGATTACAGCTCGGATGAGTTTCTCCAAAGGTGCGGGGCAAAGTTGAAAAGTGGTAGTGCGATGATTAATGACATTGAATATCGACGAGCACTAACGGATAATCGGGCCGGTTGTTGCTGCCCAAAGGAGAAGAATGATCTTCGGAGGGCGATTATTCAAGAAGCGGCATCAATCTCACTATAGCTATCACTGAACGGCGGCACCTAAAAATGTATCAGATTTGAAATGCATTATTGGTGGCCGGGAATCGAAGAGGGATATAGGGAGATCGTGGCCACATGCCTCACATGCCAACAGGTGAAGGCAAGCGTCGATTTCCGAGCGGGAAAATTGCAGGCTACCATATACCGTGTGGAAATGGAAAATATCGCAATGGACTTTTGTGAAGGGGCTCTAAGTGAACAAGGAGACTATGACGTGATATGGGTATGTGGACCGGTTGATCAAATCACACACTTTCTCATCCACACTACTTGGTCGGGCCCGCTTAAGTAGCCTAAGTCTATTTCGACGGAGGGTGGTGAGACTCTCATGGGTCCTGTATCTTATTTGTGTCGACCGGGACCCTAGTTTCACATCTCATTCTGAAAAGTTTACAAAGAGCACTAGCAACAGCGCTCGACTTTAGTCGCGCATTTCCATCCTCAAGTGACGGTGCATCGAGAGGACGAATTCTAAATAGCTTGAGGACATGCTTCGATGCGTCGTTACTTGTTATAAGGCGCATGGCAGCGAGCATTACCGTGGCCGGAATTTCGCATATAACAGAACATATCAGGAAAGTATTGCGATGCGCCATTCGAGGCCTGTAGGAAGAAGTGTCGCTCGCCGATACCATCTGGAGGCGACGTGGGCGGAGAAAGTAGTTCTGGCCGATGGTGTGCGAGATGGGGGGGAGAAAAAGTTCGGCCTTGCCGACAAAGGTTAGTAATCGCGCAATCAAGCACAAAAGTTATGCTGACAAGCGGTAAGATATTGATTCGCGTAGGGAGCCGTGTATTTTTGAAGGGTCCCACGCGGGGAGTTAACTGGTTTCGGTGTTCGCGGGATATTGAGCCTTCACCTATATTCGGACGCCTTTGAGATTTTTGGAACGGTTAGGAACGGTGGCCTACAAGTCTGGCATTACCACCTGAGGTTGGCGGAGAGTAGCATGAATGTAGTTCCAGTATCTCAATCCGCAAGTTGTAGACCCGTAGTATCCTCTCGTTAATACCGATAGAGCGCAAGAGGATTATACTTAGAGAATTTTCGGGCGTATGGGTTGCGATCGGGAAGTGCGAAAGCTTCGGAACTGCGAAATCCCGTATGATTAAAAGTTCATTGCTGCGAGCACGATGACCGGAAGTAAACGTGGGAGCTCGAGAGCGAAATGTAGGAGCGTTATCCTCACCTCCTTCGAGATTCAAGCGTGGTAATGAAATTTAAATTTCAACCATTATTTTTTTTTTTTTTTTTTTATTTTCCTTAAAATTCGCGACTGATACTAAATTAGGGGTGGAGAATGTAACATACCACATCCTCGTAATCGTGCCGAGTTCCGTCAAAACGACGAGACGCGACATTGAACAGAGTTTTACAGTGGACCCTAGTGCTTGGAGTCATAACGGAGCAAAAAGGGACGCCGGAGAGCAAAGTGGCAATCTGGCGTAAGTCCCAATTTTGAGCTCTTTCGGGGACCGGTCCCTGAAGGAGACGAACCTGGTCCCCGTGCGCGTACCTGCAGGCAATCCGGCAATCTCCGGCTGTGGTGCACTGGTCTCGGGGGACGCGGTCCTGACCAGGCAACCGGTCCCGTCGCTGGCGTAATAGCCTGAAAAGTCGAAAATTTGCTAAGTCCTGAAAACCCTCCCCGTTGGGAACCGGTCCTGCCTGGTCGGGAGACCGTCCGAAGGCGAAAAATGCCCAGTCTGGCAGTTCAAGTGGAAAACAAGTAAGGGCTTACAGTGCACATTGTTCAGGAACTATATATGCCCAACCCCTCTCTCCACCGCCATTTCTCTCGCTCCTCTCTCATTTTCTCTCTTCTATCTCTCTCTAGAACTCTCTAGAACTTGGGAAAAGAAGAAGAGCTTGAATAGAGGTGGGATTTGAGCTTGGAGGTTCTAGGAGCTCTCCAACAAGGAGAATCTAGTGGGGTGCTTGGACTAGAGGTAAGTTTTTTAAATGTTTTTCCTCTAGGAGTTATGATTTTGGTTAAGAGATTTGAGCTTTGTGCTCCTTAGAGGTTTAAGAAGCTCTTTGTGAGCCATGAACAACTCATGGAACATGAGAGCTCAAGTGCTCTCATGGTGAATCCTTGGAGCATATGTTCTGACCGCTTAGGTTGGATCCAAAGGTCTAGAAACCTTATTAGGAATGGCTCTTTAGATGATCCTATGCTATTCTTTGCTTAGGTTGGATGATATTCATTGGGAACCTAAAATCAATTAGTGCTGAAATTTGGGGGGTTTTTCCGCTAACGGTTTCGGGACAGAATTAACACCGTAGAACGCTAGGGGTGTGTTGCCAATTGGGGGCCCTAACAAACAAGTCTTTGGACAAACTTCGTTTATATTTCGAAAATGTTAGAAGATAAGTTCATTTGTACAAGCGCTAATATGCACTACTCGTTGATTATAGGGCGCGCGGATCGGCTTCGTAAAGTGGCGGGACGTGCCTTAATATCCTACACCACACGACTCATAGAGTGGGTGCACGCCGGAAAATCGTTGATCGCCTCTATGTCTATTTCTCATATTTTTGAGCATATATACTATATATTATATATACCACATTCATCATGCATAATAGGGTAGCTAGATTGGAACTTGTTGATTTCATTTTATGCTTCTAATGTATTGAACATAGAGAAGGATAGACGCAAAACGACATTGTGATTGGACTCCCTCGAGAGTGTAATAAATTATGCGACTTGACATTAGAGAAACAGGGTGTCATTGAATAGGAAAACAAAGAATTGCATTGAGAGATACGTTGGAGATAAGTTTGACCCATAGGGACATGGTCGAAGATAAGGCCTTGACAAAGGCAAAAAATAAATAGGTAGACCTAACTCTGATATTGCATTAAGTGACTAGTGGCTACTGATCCTCAAGTTGAGGATTAGATCGACACTCACCTTCGTCTTGGCTTGAGGTAGGTTCGTCCCCAGGACCTCGGCGGCTGCGCTTCCGGAGTTTTGGTCACACTGGTCGTTCGTAAATCCACCAGTTGACGTCCTAGAAGGTTCGAGTCTCACGTTATTAAGGAATTTGGGCTGTGTGAGTTATTGGTTAAAGAGTTAACGCGTAAAGATTGGTAAAGCCAAATTTTGATACGATTGGAGCATGCATGGCATTTCAATTTTCGCATTGAAATGTATATATACTCACTTTCTTGCAAGCGCATAGTATTAGTTGCATTAGTAATGGTTATATTTCTTCCTTTGAAATACTTTATGGTCGGATTAACGTAGTGGGTAAAGTCGGCTGGGTCGGATGCCGAGCCCACTGGGAACTCGTTTTGTAGTTCTCACAACCACTAACGCTACAGGTCCTACACGAGCGGGCGGCGGAGGACCGAGGCAAGGGTTGGCGCGTAGTAGCGGCCACTCGGGCGACTTTATGCAATTTGTAGTCATTCCTTTTTTGTCATACATTATCAACATTTTATTTTGTTGATTTAGGTATGTAAAGTGAAAACAATCATGTATTTGTGGATGACTAAATGTAAAAAGATATGATGGTTGAATGGAATGTAATAGTGTTAATTTAACTTGAATTTGGTTCAAAAGAAAATCAATATCATTGTTTTGTATATTTAGCTTAAGCAAGCTTTCGCTTCGCGTTGTTTGCTTGCGGCCTCGAGTAAGCCTTGTATTCATATATGTCCAATCTCCTGTTAATTGTCTTAATTATATTGTTGTTAGAAAGCCTTGGGCGGACAGGGAGGCTCTGCCGTTCGCCGTCTGTTTGACAGTTGACCCAACCCGACCAATTATTGCGTGGATTGGGCGTGACCATCGAAAGATGTTGAAAATAACTCACAATATAGAATCACTGACGTACACAGGTAAAGTTTAAATTCATCGTTTATGGTGATTCATGCTTAATTATAGGCATTAGAATCATATAATAAAGTTGAGCTTGATTAGAACCGTGCTTCGAACTTTGGCGGAACTCGGCAACGGTGCAAAATCCGAAAAAATTGCATTGTGTACGACAGTGTTATCCGTAACCGATACCCGCCATCAACATTTGCTTCGAAAATTTGTTCCGTCAATTGCGTAACCGGTGACAGCATTTCGCGTACCCGTTACACAGTGAAAATCGTGAAAACTTTCTAATTCGACTCGCGATTGATTCTAAGTCTAATAATAAAGCGATTGGGGTTCTCTCAACAAGTAGGGTCATCATGAAAATACCATATTTGAAAAATCCAGAGGCTCGGACTTCATTCAAAAATCTATTTTCTACATATTACCTCTTTTAAGGTCCAAATCGGGAATCTGTATTTTTGATATCCATAATGCCGATTGATCTCCGCTTCGCTTGAGTTCTTTTTTCTGGTCTTTTCTACGATATCTCCTAAGAACGAAGATCACCATAATCATGATTGCTCTTCATGACGACGTCGGGATTTCGGGTATTTGACGGCGTGTCGTGATTCGGATCGTGTCGTGCATCGAGTGGCGCGTCGTGGATTCGGGCGTGATTGAAGCTTCGTTGATCAAGGGAGGCGTTCGTGGATTCAACGTGAGGGCGTGACATACCCGGGTAGCGCGACGATTCATAGAGGTTAAGCCGATGGTGTAATTCCGTGGAGATCGGTAATCCACCGTTTGATCTTTTCTCTTATGAATTGTTTTTTTAGCTGTGTTGGCCGTGGGTTTTCTGCCAAGTTGGAGTTTCCCACGTGAAATCTCGGTTGGCTTTTTTATTTTCGCATTTATTTTTATTGCATTCGAGATTTATGGTTTTTTGGTTGTTACACCTATTTCACCCCCGCTCTAGTGAGCGAGATACCAAATCTAGATAGATCCTTGGGCTCCTCAAAACTTCAACGCTCGTCTCAACCCTCACTGCCTGCAAAACCTGAAAAATGGTGGGGAGGGTGTGTAACATTAAACAATGTCTCCCCTCCCAGTGGTACGCAGTGACGAATGGCTGAGCAGTGTACTCACAGGTCAGGAAGAGAAAAAAAGTCATCGAGCACGATATAACGATACAGCATAAAATTGAAAGGAAGGAAACCCAATAACGAGATATACACAACTACGCTACTTAATAGAAAAACGAATGCATACATGGAATATCAAAACTATAGTAGCAGACAACTGTAAAGAAAAGACCTGTAAGTATATCATGGCAACAACCGCTACTATAGCTATATCGTTAAACAGACGAAAGTCCAATATATCCAATCTGACTTGTGCTCGTTTGGTCTTGCACGGCAGATCCTTCAATTCCTGTGCACTCCACTCTACTTGTATATTAACCCAAGGTACCTATGGGCTCATCAGCGATATACCAAGGTACTCTATGGGCTCACGGGTTTGGCACACCCAACACTTTCTGGAAGAACACCAATCTTGCGGTGGATCAGACCCCTGGTGTTCGTGAAATGCGAACGAGTCTTGGAGATCATACTGATATGCTCAATGGGCCAACATAGCAACCAGCCGACAATCCTGGCCGCCTCAGCGCGCCACCGACCATATAGGTCATCAACAAGCCCAACCGACCAAGTAGTCCAACAACGATGCAAACAAGCTCGCCAAAGCAGGGTCTCGAACTGTAAGGAAAAATAAGTACAACCACTCAGGTTCCAACTAGGATGGAACAACTCAAACATTCCTCTCAAAAGATGCAATGTACTGCTCAATGTCAACTAAATATGTATGCAAGAACGACTGATAGTCAGCAAGAAGGTATCAAATATCTAGAACTACATCAGCCAATCTAGCGACAATCTAACCCCTCAGGGTACATCCGACCTCATAGTCATCAACGACAAGAGTCACGAAACTGACTAACTAGTCACAAACATGTCAAATAGTGGAATGAGTAAACCTATAATCATCCGTTCCAAAAGCCGATAATCCCACCCCTAAGGGTATAACTGACGAATAGGTTACAACAATGATCCAAATAACCGACCACCAGTCACTGATACGAAGCACAAAACGACCAACCAGGCACTAATCCACGAAATACGAGAACTGACGCAACCAGGTCAGCAGTATCACATATAGATAAACTACTCTACTCCTACACATTATACTAAGCCATGAAACATCTGAGAGAGTATAATGAAAACAATATCCGTACAAGCTCATAATATATGCAATAATAAACAAGCAGAAGAACAAGGCAAGAAGATTACGGAGCGTCGGCACTATTGTCCGATCTTCGTATGAGTACCCACCTGTAAGCATGTTGCACATTCAGTCCTCTAACTGCGATACGAACGTCTAACTGAACCTAAAGAGGGTCCACTGGGTTAGAATCCAACCCATGATCACCAGCAACAGCTAATTCACAATCCCTACTTAGGAAACCACAGGAATTGTTTCCCAAACGATTGCCGACGACGGCCGGAAGTCCTGAAACACGCGCACCGAGACTCCGCCGGAACCCACTAACTGTCCCCGGAACCTCACTAACTCAATGATATGAGTTCGCCTGCTACCACTCACCAACATATACTTTCATGCGATTGGATTATGCCGATTGATCTGCTAGTGCTAGATCAGATGTGGGGATTCGATGTTATCTTGGGGACCAACTGGCTCTCCAAGTACTATGCGGTGATAGATTGTGAAAGCAAGGTGATCACTTTCATGAGCCTAATCAAGAAGAGTTAGTCTACCAAGCGTGCAAGAGTAGGCGCTTCGCGGCGACTATATCGTCTGTGAGGGCGAAGAGAATGATTAAAGGAGGGTGTAAGGCCTATTTCGCAACCATTGTGGATGCTCGAAAGGAGTACCCAGAGTTGGGAGATATTCGAGTAGCATGCGAGTTTCCGGATGTGTTTCCGGCGGAGTTACCGGGAATGCCACCGGACCGGGAAGTTGAGTTTGTCATTGACTTGATTCCCGGGGCGGAACCAGTTTCGAAGGCCCCGTATAGAATGGCACCGGTGGAGTTGAAGGAGCTTAAGGGCCAACTACAGGACTTGCTCGATAAAGGCTTCGTGAGGCCGAGCGTGTCACCATGAGGAGCTCCGGTGCTATTTGTGAAGAAAAAGGATGGCACACTTCGACTCTGCGTAGATTATCGCGAGTTGAACAAAGTGACGATAAAGAACAAGTACCCGTTGCCAAGGATTGACGATCTATTCGATCAGTTGCAAGGGTCCAAGATGTATTCGAAGATTGATCTCCAATCGGGGTATCATCAATTGAAGATCAGGCCGAAGGATGTGCACAAAACGGCGTACCGTACGCTGTATGGCCATTATGAGTTCACGGTAATGCCGTTTGGGCTTACTAACGCCCCGGCAGCATTTATGGACTTGATGAATCGAGTCTTTAGGCCATTGTTGGATCGATGCGTCGTGGTATTTATAGACGACGTGTTGGTTTATTCAAAGAGTGAATAGGAACATGAAGAGCATCTAAGAGCTGTGTTGCAAATACTCAGACAGGAGAAGCTCTATGCGAAGTTGAAGAAATGTGACTTTTGGCTAAAGGAGGTCACATTTTTGGGACATGAGGTATCGGGCGACGGAGTTTCGCTAGACCCGAAGAAAGTAGAGGCGATCAAGGATTGGCCTCGCCCGACGAATGTAGCGGAGATCCACAGTTTTTTTGGACTGGCGGGCTACTATCAGCGGTTCGTGGAGGGGTTCGCCAAAATAACCACTCCACTAACGCGCCTTACGCATAAAGGAGTAAAGTATGTTTGGAGCGACGATTGTGATCGGAGCTTCGAGGAGTTAAAGAATAGATTGACGTCGACCCCGGTGCTTGCCTTGCCAACTCCGGGGGAGACTTTTGTAGTGTATAGTGATGCCTCGTATGTTGGTCTCGGGTGTGTGTTAATGCAAAATGGGCGAGTCATTGCATATGCATCGTGCCAATTAAAGAGTTACGAGAAGAACTACCCGATTCACGACCTTGAGTTAGCCGCGGTGATTTTCGCGCTAAAGCTTTGGAGGCATTACTTATATGGTGAACATTGTGAAGTCTACACAGATCATAAGAGTATAAAGTGTTTGTTCACCCAGAAGGAGTTGAACATGCGGCAGCGGCGGTGGTTGGAGTTGTTAAAGGACTACGATGTCACTATACTATACCACCCCGGGAAAGCTAATGTTGTGGCCGATGCTCTAAGTAGAAAATCGGCGGAGAACTTAGCGACGACAATTACGCCTCAACCGCTATTGCAGAAGGAGATGCAACGATTCGGGTTGGAAGTGGTAGCGCCGGGAGTACCGGCTACACTTGCCGCATTAATTGTGCAACCGACCCTATTTGAGAGAATCAAAGAGTTACAGGCTTCGGATCCTTATCTTCAAAAGGTACGAGGCGAAGTTGAGAAAGGTAGTGCCGAGGATTTTGGCATTGGAGCCGATGGCGCACTTCGATTTCAAAATCGTTGGTGTGTGCCCAAAGATGATGAGTTACGAAGGGCGATCATGCAAGAAGCGCACCAATCCCCTTATAGCATACACCCCGGCGGCACTAAAATGTACAAAGATCTAAAGGAGCATTATTGGTGGCCGGGTATGAAAATAGATATTAGGGAGTTCATGGCGCAATGTTTAACGTGCCAACAAGTTAAAGCAGAGCACCGATTTCCGGCGGGAAAGCTACAAAGTCTACCAATACCCGTTTGGAAATGGGAAGATATAAGAATGGACTTTGTTACTGGTTTGCCTCGATCACAAGGCGGACACGATGCGATATGGGTGATAGTGGATCGATTGACAAAGTCGGCACACTTCTTGCCGATACATACTACGTGGTCGGGAGACGTTAGCTCAAGTTTATCTTGACGAGGTTGTGAGACTTCATGGGGTTCCAGTATCGATTGTGTCAGATCGAGACCCCAGGTTCACGTCTCATTTCTGGAAGAGTTTGCAAGACGCGCTAGGCACACGGCTCGACTTCAGTACGACGTTTCATCCTCAAAGTGATGGACAGTCGGAGCGAACGATACAAATCCTTGAGGATTTACTTCGAGCGTGTGTGCTAGATTACAAAGGAGGANTGTCGGATCGCGACCCCCGGTTCACATCCCACTTTTGGAAAAGTTTGCAAGACGCGCTAGGCACACGGCTCGACTTCAGTATAGCGTTTCATCCTCAAAGCGATGGACAGTCGGAGCGGACGATACAAATCCTTGAGGATTTACTTCGAGCGTGTGTGCTAGATTACAAAGGAGGATGGCATGATTTCTTGCCTATGGCGGAATTCGCCTACAATAAAAGTTATCAAGAAAGTATAGCGATGGCGCCTTTTGAGGCATTGTATAGACGTAAGTGTCGTTCTCCTATCCATTAGAGCGACGTGGGCGAGAGAACGGCTCTTGGCCCGGATGTAGTGCGGGAGGCGGAAGAGAAGGTTCGCCTTGCCCGACAACGGTTACCGACGGCGCAATCTCGGCAAAAGAGTTATGCCGACAAGAGAAGAAAGGATTTAGAGTTCGCGGTTGGAGACCGTGTATTCTTGAGAGTATCGCCGATGCGAGGAGTCAAACGATTCGGGGTCCGTGGGAAGCTAAGTCCCCATTATGTCGGACCGTTTGAGATATTAGAACGTGTGGGTGCGGTGGCATACAAGCTTGCACTACCACCGAGACTCGCGGGAGTTCACAACGTGTTTCATGTGTCCAATCTCCGAAAGTATATTCGCAACTCGACACATGTATTAGAGTACGAGCCCGTGGAGCTACGTGAAGGCATGTCCTATGAGGAGCACCCCGTGTGCATCCTCGATCGAGAAGCAAAGAAGTTGCGAAGTCGCAAAATTCCGTATGTAAAGGTCCAATAGAGCAACCATGCAGTGCGAGAAGCCACTTGGGAGCTCGAGGAGTCAATGCGGAGAGAGTACCCACATCTATTCGAGTCGACGAGTTAAGGTATGCGTAATTTCGCGAACGAAATTATTTAAGGGGCGGAGAATGTAATATACCGAAAATTCGAAAAATAAATATCGAACTTTAGTCAAATTGACCGAAGTGCGAGGATGGTACACTTCGGAAAGTCCGAAGGTGTTAAAATGATCAAAAGTGCGTTGTAGAAGGTTTTCGAGAGCTAAAGAATCAAATTCTGCAAAACTGCAGATTTTCAGCTCTCGGGGACCGGTCCCTAGTAGGAGAGACCGGTTCCCGAACGCGTGTGAAATGAGACAGCCGAAAAATCGGCTAAGTCCTAAGAAAACAGCTCTCGGGAACCGGTCCCTACCTGAGAGACTGGTCCCCGAGAGACCGGTCCCCCAAAGAGAGACTGGTTGCCCTGCGCGCAGCAGCTCTGGCTGCGCGGGGAGAGCCTTCAGGAACCGGTCCCTGAAGGAGAGACCAGTCCCCGCCTGCGCGAACTGCCCAGTTCGGGCAGTGTATTAAAGTGAAAGTTGAGGGGTTTATTTGCAATTATGCAACCCAATAGCTATGTGAAGAGGGCTAATGAGATTTTCTCTCATTCTTACCCTCTCAAACACTCTCTTCTCTCCCTCTCTCTCTCTAGAAGGCAAAGGAGAAGAAGAAGAAAGAAAGAAAGAAAGGAAAAGAAGGAAAAGAAGGTGAAGAAGAAGATCAAGAGGTGAAGCAACTTCATCTTCTTCCTCTCTAGTGCAAGAAAAGAAAGCTTATAAGGTGAGCTTTGAGCCCTATTGTAGTAAAACCCTAAAATGGGCTTTGAATAAACCTAGAGATGGTTTTAATGGATTGTTTAGAATCTTTGAAGCTTTCTTTTTGCTTCTTAGAGATCAAAGCCATGGTTTAGCTTGAGGTGAGCTTTGGCCACCTCTAATGGTGAAATCCAAACTAGGGTTTGGAATGAGCTAGGAATGGTTCTAATGGACTTTTTAGAGTGTAATGAAGCTACTTTTGCTTCTCTTTGAGATCAAACCCTAGGTTTGATATATGCAATGGAGCTAGAGCACCCAAATTGGGGCTTTTGCTCATAGGGGTTTCTAAGTGCAATTGACCCTCTAAAAACCTAATTGGGAGTATTTCCGACGCGTTGGTGCGCTCAGAATAGCATTACGAAAAGTGTATGTAAAGTTATGGCCAAATAAGCCTAATTTGGCTTCGCTATGCCGCAGGTAGTGAACCGGGTGTCTAAAAATCCCAAGAAAATTGTCGGAGCACCTTTGGAAGCCTACGAGGTGGGTGGTGCTTCTCAAACTCATTGAACTTCTCTCTATGCCTAATGTGTCATTCAATTGAGCATATGTATATTCATTGTTGCATGCATTTTAGGGTAAAGTGATGATAAAAATGTGACGTTTCATGATTGTGAGTACAACTTGCATAATATAATGAACGAGAACTATGTGAACGTCAAAAACCCTATGTGTATGCATGAGAGAAAATGTGAGTACCCAAGTGAGGCAAAAGAACAGTGTGACACTATGACATAGATCGAGTGGCATCTAATAATGTAAAGTAAAGTAACACTAGAGTTAGTGTGAAGCAAAGAATCNCTAGAGTGGCAACAAAAAGTGATGAAAGAACACTAGAGCTAGTGTAAAGTCAAGATTGAACTTATAAATCCTTTGAGTTAAGGATATGATCATACTTGCTATGAGTTCCGTGCTCGAGGGCGGTCGCTCCCCCTCGGGCGATGCGCTCCGGAGTTATGCATCACGGGTTGGAGTAAACCCGAAGGACGGTCCTAGCGGGTGAGTTCCTGCGATGATGGACTTAATGTGAAGAAAGTCAATGTGGCGATACCCCCGGGTTAGCCTTGAGATTAAAGAACAAAGAGCAAAGAACAAAGTGCAAAAAGCAAGAACAAAGAACAAAGAGTAAAGTGAAAAGAACAAAGAATTTGCATAATCTGCATTTATTTAATGCTGAGCATATTTTTGCTTTATTGTTTAGGCATATTAGCATCATGTATAGATTGGTTACTATATGCAGCTTATTCTTTCTATTATGCCTGAGTTGTCCTAGTGGAAAAGTCGGTGATGTTTGGGCCGAACCCACTGGGAACTTTGTTGTAGTTCTCACCCCACTATTCCACAGAGCCGGGACCGAGCGAGCTGGCGAGCGACCGCGGTAAAGGTATCGCACCTTAGATAGAGGCCACCAGAGTTGAGTTGGGTTACATTTTGTTAGTAGCTACCTTATAATCATCTTTTGTATTTGATGACCAGTGATGTAAAGAAAGGAATATAAAGCTTATTTTGAGGTAAATATGATGTAAGAAAGAAATGATGCCAACAATGTAATGTAATGAAATGCAAAGAATCCAAAGTGTAAGAGAAGAATGCAATGTATATGATCTAAAATGAATCATATTACTTGTGTAGATGTTTAGTTTCCTTTCTTTCACTAATAGCTACTGTTTACCCTCGTGTAAGCCGTTTGTGTATGTTTCCGCTTGTGCATTTCTTGTTTGAATTTGTACATGTGATGAGCCTTGGGCGGATAGGGAAAACTCTGTCCGTTCGGCGTCTGTTTGACGTGCTCGGGCTGGCCCAAATTGGTATCGGTCCCGGGGCGTGATAGATAGCGTGGTATCAGAGCCAAGAGTGAAAAAATAGGAATGGACCTAGAGACCCTTAGGATTGGAAGGCCTTAAGGATCTAGGAAACGTGAGTGACGTGGGATCAAAGTTAGCGAAAGCATGTGATTGGGTTAAGTAGGGACGTCTCTGATGTGATTAGAGGCTAAGTTTAATTTTCGTTTATCCTCTACTTCTAGTATTGTGTCGGGCGGCCGACGACATGACGCTTTAGGCAAGGATGAATGTGCATGTTGCTTTCACCTAATTGGGTATGGTCGAGTAATGTTGGTCAAGTGACTAATGCGAGTTGCTTCTTTTCAGGAAGCAATGGCGCCTCGACGTTGACCGCAGACAAGGTCGATGCCGGAGGAAACGAATGCGGTGCCCGAGCAATCCGGAGCAAGTGGCGACGGAGAGCTTAGGGAACAGATGGCCGCGCTTATTGGCGTAGTGCGGCAACAAGTGGAGTCTGTCCAACGCCAAGGGGAGCAGATTCAGCGGCTCCAGGAGACCTTGGAGCGCCAGCAGGCGGCGGCGGCCCAGGCGGGTGTCGAGCATGTCGCGCCCCCTGTGGTAGTGCCGAGTGTTGTTGAGGGAGCGGCGGCGGCAGCAGCTGTTCCAGTCACGGTAGTACCGGCCGGGTCGGGAATTTCGAATCCCGATAGCGCGGCAGTCGATGCGGAGCGAGAGTGCACTCTAGCGACTCTTATTCAGTTCAAGAAGTTCGACCCACCTACCTTCGAGGACGGTTTGGTGGAGCCGGCGGTTGTGGAGTCGTGGATCGACTCAATGGAGACACTCTTCCAGGACCTAAATACCTCAGAGAAAGACTAAGTGTACCTCGCCACCCATTGTCTTGAGAAAGCGGCAAAGGTGTGGTGGAAGCGAGTTAAGCGAGATCGATCTACCGATCTCCCGCTCATGCTATGGGAGGAGTTCAAGAGAGCGGTATTCGCGAACTACTTCCCCGACACGGTGAAGCGGAAGCTACAAGAAAAGTTTCGCAAGTTGAGACAGGGCGATCGATCGGTGGGAGAATATGAGCAAGAATTCTCTCACATCATTGACTGCGTTCCCAACGTTGTTCGTGATGATCGGGATCGGGCGGATTGGTTCTTGCGAGGACTTCAACCCCGGATATATGAAAAGGTACAAATTTTGAAGCTGTCGACCTTTGCAGAGGTCTTCGATAGAGCTTTGTGGGCGGAGCACGGTAGCGCCCACGTACGTGAGGAGCGAGAAGCTATTGCCGAGTCCAAGGACAAGGGCAAGAAGAGAACGGCAGGCGGTGCCGGGGGCCGGCCAAATGCTAAGAAACCCCCTCGGTATCCCCGACAGCAGGCGAAAAATTGGAGACCACTCCGATGTGTTATTTGTGGTGGTGAGCACAAGGTGTCGACTTGCCCGCAGCGCGATGGCAAGTGTTTCAAGTGTGGCCAACCGAGACATCTTATCCGGGAGTGCCCGACATGGACGTCGTCTG
>NC_033624.1:6403953-6407733 GCF_001540865.1 Ananas comosus
ATTTTTGGTTAGCTCTCGGGTTGCCTTCAGCGGGCTGCGTACCGGTACGGGTTAGCTTGCTGTACCGGTACGTGATCGATGGCTGTACCGGTACGTGGTGGTGTACCGGTACACAGACCATTTCCCAGCAAACCCGAGGCTTGGGTTTGGCTTTTCGTGGGTGGTGTACCGGTACACAAACCCGTGTACCGGTACACAGTGCAGAGCGGGCTGTTTTCGTGGAGGGGTGTTTTTGCAATTGTTGCAACCCCTTTATAAACAACCCCAGCCCCTTTGAGAGCTCCTTTGAGCCCTAAACCTGAGGAGACAAGGTAAGAACTCCCTCTCTTGAGTTCTCTTCCATTTTTGATGGATTTTGGTGGGTTTTGATCTTCTCCTCCTTGCTTTTCTTGCTTCTTTTTGGGTTTCCTCCATTTGCATTCATCATGACATGTGGACAGATACTGACTTAGAGTATTACTTGGACTTCGACTAGAATAGTAAACAACGGAACTTTACTATTTCGCATTGTGAATATTATAATAGTTGGAGACTTTCACTTCGTGCATAGTTGCTTCATCCTTATGCTATTTATGCTAAGTAGAGATATCATGTTGTAGTAAGTTACATTTTTACTTGCCTTTCGCTTTCCTACATTTATAGTCACTGACATCTTTTGTAGCTTTGGGCCTTGTGGTGCATTCACTGAAGTCAGTAATTGCCCACTGGGAACTATTTTAATAGTTCTCACGCCCCTGTTTCTATGTTTCCTTTTCAGAGCCTTCGGCACCGGCGGAGGCACGGGATCGCGGCAAGGGTGTCGCGTAGCCATCCCGGGAGAGTTTCTTTTGCGCTAGGTGGTTGCTTTTTCTCCATTTTGTATTTTGAGAGAGTGTGAGGCTTTGTACCCTGTATAGAGAGACCACTTTGTACTCCTTTTAGCACTTGTTATGAGATCCCCATTGTACTTACTTTATGTTCTATTTAGTGGATTTACAGTTTTATCCTTATCCCTTGTTGTAGCATTTAGACATTTATTATGCTCTGATACTCCTAGATGTCTTTTATTATTGCTTTTATTATGTCTGTTTTTAGACGCCTTATATTGTTGTAGACATATGGCGGGTCTGGGCACGCGCGGGCGAGGCTTCCGCTCGGGGTCGGGGCGCTTGACACGAGGCTCGGGTTGGGCAAGTTTTGCAGGAGGTGTACGGCTACACTTTTCCCGTGTACAGGTACGACAATGTAAAATTGGGCAATTTCGGTGGGGTGGTGTTTTTGCATTGTATGCAACCTCCTATTTAAGAACACCCCAGCCCCTTGAGAGCTCCTTTGAGCCCTTAAACTGGGAGATAAGCGTAAAGAACTTCCTCTCTTGAGTTCTCTTCCGATTTTTGATGGATTTTGGTGGGTTTTTGATTTCTCCTCCTTGCTGTTTTCTTGCTTCTTATTGGTTTCTCATGAGAGAAGCCTCTGAGTGCGGGATTTGGAGCTTTGTGGAGGGCAGAATCTTCAAACCCAATTTGGATTTTGGGGCCTAGTTGCGAGCTTCTAAGAGTGTTAGTAATCGAATCCTTTCCTCTAGCATCTCAGTTTTTTGTTGGATTTTACTAGGATAAACCCTAGATTTTGGATTTTAGGGTTAACATTTTGGGGATTTGTCGTTCTTGAGCTTTTGCCTACCAACATTAGATGGGTTTTGAACCTTTGTTGGTTAGATTAGAAGGACCTCTATCTCCCATTGGAGATTTGTAAGAGCTTCTTCGCCCAATCGGTGAGTTTTCGATCAACCTAGCACCTATATGCTTCATGATTGAACTTAGCCGTCGTTCGTGTTCGACTAAAGATGACATATGTTTCTCGCTACCTTTAGGTACTAGTGAGTTGTGCCGTGGACGCCTTCGTCGTGACAAACGAGAGCTCGTTGACGACGCGTGGGTTTGGCTTTTCCTTGAAATCCCGGAGAGGGAAATTCCTCCTAAGTGGTAATGCTTTCATTCTCTTCAAATTCATGCATATTCATGTTTAAGAGTAGATTTATGGGAATTGTGAATGCTTGGAACTATTATGTTATGCATTCAAGAAAGTTACGTCTATATAGTAGAGAGACATGCTTCGTTTAATATGTGCATGCCGTGCGAATTTTATGAGGATGATAGAAATAAGTTTCATGCTTCGATTTTGACTAGAAATTATTAAGTTCTTGAACGTTAGTTATCCAGTGTGGGACAAAATGAGCCATCAGTGTCATAAAAGACGGCACTTGGACTAGAGAATTTATTTAGAACGTGCAACATAGGAGACTTTGATCAATAGGCACATTGACAACAACTATATTCCATATTTGCAGGATATGATGACATAGTGGACTGTGTGCCACGAGGAATTTGCTATAATTTACCTTGTTACTGAACATTGAGGATTTCACGGGTACTTTGCGACTAGATCGTTGATTAACTTGCATTGTGGCTTATTCGCACATGCTTGTGAGGGTCGCTCCCTAAAGCCGGCACTTCCGAAGATGGCCATCGCCGATACATATTCGCGTGCGGATTTGGCGCCGAAGGGTATTGCGTGGGCCCAGGACTCTTCCCTAGGGTGGGGGGATGTTTGGACTACCCTTCCGCGCGGCGGGTCGCCGTGGTGGCCAGGCTCAATTACCTAGGGTGGGATGTTGACTACCACGGGGCATTTTAGGCTCGGACGGACCAGACAGCTTTCGCGGGTGGGTCTCAAGGGCCATAGATCAGCCTTCGGGTTGGGTCTCTTCAGATTTGACTTGAGTATTCATCATTGACATAATGGACAGGTTGAATGACTTAGTGTACTACTTGGACATTGACAAAATAGGAATAGTAAACAACGGACTTACTATTCGGATTCGTGGACATGTATGGTAGCTTGGAGACTTTTCTGGCATGAATACGTTGACTTGCATACTTATGCTATTTATACTAAGTAGAGATATATGGTTGTAGTAAAGTTACATATTTAGCCTTGCCTTTCGCTGTTCCTACATTTATAGGTCGATCTGAGATTCTATTGTAGGCTGGCCTTGTGGTGCATTCACTGGAAGGTAACAAACGCCATGTGTCTAGTAATTGCGGATTGGGCGAACTATTCTTCAATAGTTCTCACGCCCCTGTTTCCATGTTGCCTTTTAGAGCCTTCGGCCGGCGGAGTACGGGCGATCGCCGCAAGGTGGTCGCGTAGCTATGCTCGGCGTAGAGTTTCTGATTGCCTAGGGGTTTATAGCTTCTCCGTTTTATATCTGAGAGGTTTGAGGTTTTGTACCCTGTGTAGAGAGACACTTGTGTATCCTTTAGCACTTGTTATATAGGGATCGCCCATTGTACTATATGTTTATGTTATTAATTATGGATTTAGTTTGTAACTGTATCCCTGTGTTGTAGCGATGGGAGACTGTGTACTGATTAATTGCTCTGTGGACTGCTAGAATGGCTTTGTATTATTGTTGTTAGTGTATTGTCTGTTTAGCGGCCTTATATGGTGATAGACATGTATGGCGGGATCTGGGCCGCGCCGGGCGGGCTTCCGCTGGGGGTCTCGGGGCTGTGACAGATTTATTTTCGGTATCAAGCAGCCTAGGGTTAGTCTTACGGGGACCTACGTAAACTTCAGGCCGGTTGGACTATAGGATGGCTCAGTGAGAGACGAGGTCTGATTCGATGATAAGCGAAGATATACTAAATGGGTACTTGAATAAATTAGAAAGTGGCAGCTTAAACTGAAGTGCTATAATCCTAATTTGCAGGAGTGACGTTGGCATCTCTCTCTTTT
>NC_033624.1:6407833-6478242 GCF_001540865.1 Ananas comosus
AATTAAAATATATATTATAAATATAATTATTTATTTATATATATAAATATAAATTAAATAAATTATATAAATATAAAATATATGTATTCGAGCTGTTATCGAGCCGAACACGAGCGAGCTAACCCCAGCTCGTGCTCGACTCGTTTAATAAACGAGCCGAAAAATTCGGCTCGTGTTCAGCTCGTTTACTAAACGAGCGATTCGATCTCGAGCTCATTTCGAGCCGAACACGAGCTGGCTCGCGAACAGCGAGCTGGATTGCCACCCCTAATGGAGGCCTTCATGCTTCTAAAAACATTTCAAGCTTCTAAAAACATAAAAGCCGAACTCTGAAACAAAATATATTTTAACTTAACTACATGAATACCAAAGTATAGTAAATTTAATAATTGAGCTACTATCCTGTTTAAGGGGTTGTTTGGCTAGATACAATTGTAAATATAGTATAGTTGGAGATTCATGTAGTTAAGTTAAAATATATTTTGTTTCATTGGATATAGCAAAAAGTATTGCAATTATAAATAATTGTTTAGTTATTTACTTATTTAAAATTATTTTCTTAAATTGCTGTAGTTAAAAGTGCAGCCAATTTAGGCGTAGTTTTATTTGCTAAAATTAAATCATGTTGCACTTCCATATATTTAAATTTGTATGCAATTAATACTGTAATATTTTTACATCTGCTTGCAACCAAATAATCCTAAGCAAAAAGCAGTGTGATGCAGTTCCAATATTGTGATACGACAGGGACTAACGTACCATTTTACTCGAACGGAACATTTCAAATTTTCAAACTCAAAACCCTAGAAATCACACGCGCGCGCCCTTTCTATCCCGCTCCCGCCCCATTCCTTCTCTCCTCTGCCTCCTCCAAACCCCAAACCCTAACCCTAATCTCCGATTGATCATCATCCATGGAGAAGGGTTTGATCTCAGTCGACCGGTGGGGCCAGGAGAGCCAAGCCTACTTCCTCACCCACCTCCACGCCGACCACACCAAGGGCCTCTCCCCGCAATGGTGCCGCGGCCCCCTCTTCTGCTCCCCGATCTCCGCGCACCTCCTCCCCTCCAAGTTTCCCGGGTTCGATCCCTCATTGATTAGGGTTCTCGACGTCGGATCCACCCAGTGCCTCTCGCTTCACTCCCACACCGCTGGATCGCAGGTCCGTGTAGTCGTCACTACCATCGATGCCCATCATTGCCCCGGTTTGTGCTCAATTTGAGCTCTAAACCCATCTTAGTTTCTATTGATTTTTTTGAATTGTGCTAAGATTTGATGGTATTGAAGCAACAGTTTCACTTTGAGTGAGGTAGAATGGTTAGCTAATTGTCTGGAGCGTTTATACTTTTTTCTTTTTAAATTTCCGAGTTGCCTATAAATCAAAATTTGAGTCAATTTTTAGCTGAATTTTGCTGGTTTGGATGTTAGAAATTTGTCTTTAGTTTCTCTTCCCTTTTTTGAATTTTAGCTGAAACAAAATTGCTAGCATGTTAGGTAAATGTTTTCTCTTTTCGAAATAAGGGTTGTTTCTAATTTAAAAATTAAGAAAAATCATCACATTTGGAGACAGAAATGTGATTTTTAAACATCAGGATGTGATTCTAGAGTGGCCTACTGGATAAAAATTGAGTTTTGGGCAGGTGCGGTGATGTATTTGTTTCGTGGGGAGTTTGGATGTGTGCTGTACACTGGAGACTTTCGCTGGGAATTGAGGTCAAAGAGGGCAATGATGGGAAAGAAGACGCTTCTTGAAGCTCTTCAAGGAGATAAAGTGGATGCTCTTTACTTGGACAATACATATTGCCATCCTTCATTCTCATTTCCTCCTCGTGAGGTTGTTGCCGAGCAGGTTTGTTTTTGTTTTCGTGTCTCTATATTCTTCATTGGTTCTCACACTAGTTATGAGTGTTTATGCACTATTGGCATGTATGGCAGTCCCAAGAAAATGTGGGTACAGGAACCTCCATTTCTTAACTTCACTTGCTGAGCTACAGTTTAATTGTAAATCTAATGTAAATGAAGAATGAGAGAGGAAACAGATTCATAGATTGGTTGATTATGGAACAGTATCTTGAGAGGAGAATAGGTCCCAATCACATGGAATCCCATTTGCATGTTAATTAGGACTTAGGCTTACCTCCTAGGTTACAACCATTAGTCAATATAAGCATATTGCATTAATTAATGCTACTGTACTCTTGGCTCAACGCATGTTAGAAAAACAGACCCTGGGTTTTTTCATATTTAGTTTTGGTTATAGTTAATATATCAGCTATCTCAGAATAAGACAAAAATAATGAATTAGAGTTTTCGTGCCAAATTTTGATGCCATGGAAAATATTGTTATTGCTTGGCCGATGCTGTGTTGGTTTTGTGATAGATCTTAAAAATTTATGTTGTCTCAGCATAGACATATTTTATTAGGAAAGAGAAACTTTCCTGGGGAAGTTGCTCAACTGAAAATTCAAGCTACAGTATTCCTCATTTATAACAGTAGTGGGATAGCGACCTGCTTCTTAGACATAACAGCATAGGGGAGATCAAAAGACACTTAATTGGGTGATAGGCTTGTGATCAATTGGTTAACTAGCAGTACAAAAAACTTTCCTCGTGGGAAGCACCAAAGGGTACAAGTGCCAGGAACCTACCGTGAAGAACATAGATATCCCAAGAGATTAGTATAATGGCCAGACATCGGGATTATGATTGAACACTAGAATGTTCTCAAAAAGATGGATTAACCATCTTAAATCTACTTATGAGTACAAATCAGACTGAAACACTATGTACAAGATGCTAATATTAGATTGGTCGGGAAGATGCTAAATATCACTAGGCCTTAGGATATTTGAAATTTAGATTCTTTGTGGTTCTGAAGTTACTCCAGTTTGGAGCTGATTCTCTTGCCGTGGCAGTTTCTCAAATAACCAGAGATTATTAAAATATGGAAATTACCAAAGCCATTTCAAGATTTGCTGTGGAGATAAATATCTCGGATGCCGCTTGAAAAAGGGACTATATATACCTGAACGGCTGAACATTCATAAGGTTACAATTACCCGATATGTAATGATCAAAGTATACGCTATTACGCATAGATCATGGGGTTTTAGACATATCTAATGACCTGAATAGCAAGACCATTGTCATACCCTGGAGCCACAGCGAAAGCCTATCTCGGGCATGTGCACAGACCTGCAATGTGTAGAAGGATGCGAAACGTCAACATCCAACCAATTCCATTATTATTAGACAATACCATATTATTGATGAAATACAAGCAGATGGGTATTTGGAGCATACACATTAACTACTACAAACTAGAGATAGTTTACATCAAAATATCACTCCCAAAATGGATACATGATTTTTTTTTTACTCATCCACCCTCAAGTTAATATATAAACTAAATAATACATTGCTATATCAACATAGCTCTCCAAAATATAAAAGGGTACTCGGTCCAAAAAAGGTGGAAGGGCTCTAGGCTCTAGCTATTACATGCCTCCTTTCTACGATTTTGCACCTTTTTCATAGCTGAAGGCATTGAAAGAAAACATCAAAAAAGAGGGTGTGGGAACTATTAAAGATAGTTCCCAATGGGTATAACTGCTGAGACGGGCGCTCTATACTCACTACAATAAATTGTGTTTTGGAGGACGCTTAGTTTCATAGTTGTTGACGCTACAAAGCGTTGCTAAATTAACCTCCGACGCAGTTAAAAGCATCGTCAGATGCGTCAGGATGTTGAAAGTCGAGAGAAATAAGCCGACGCGAGGGGATAGCGTCGATACTCAATGAAGACGCTAATAAGCGTCTTTATTTTAGACTGCCAACTACTTTTCCCTCTTACATAACAACAACAAAAAGCGCCACAATATTTTGGACTTGTGACGCTTCAAAACGTAGTTAATTTATTGAATTGTTGACTCTTAAAATAACAAGATTTTAAATTATATAATTAAATCATTTAATCTGCTGATGCTTCAAAGCGTCAACATTTTATATATAAAAACCTCATTTAGATGATATTAAATTTAATTTTTTTTTCATTGGATATAAAACTCATACACAATACTTTATGACTTGAAGCACAAACTTACAACTTTTCCAGAGGACAAAAAACATATATAGAAGCAAACAAAACTAAAAGAAAAAATACATTCATTCATAATAGAAAGAAACATGTTCACTAATAATACTATAAAGCTAACAAGTCATGGTCATACATTACAAGCAAAATATTACCAAAACATGACAGATTCGTCTCAAAATGGATCTTAATTATAGCATAGCTCAAAAGTTAAGTAAACCAAATATCTGGAGCAGGATTTTCTCCCGCATTGCCCGAGTCAGAGGATCTAGCAAAATCAGGAAACTGAGAAGCTACACCACCTAAATTGTTTGATGATCTTGCAAAGATCTGGAGCATAGATGCGACTTGGTTCAATTGAGATTGAAAATCTTGTTGCATCTCGGCCAACTTGGTATCATAGTTCTGTTGCATTTCCGCCAACTTGGACTCATAATTGTTTTGCATAGTTTTCATTTGTGATTGCAATTCCACACTATTTTGTTCTGCATTGTCCATAAACCTAAATTGCGCTTGTGGCCCAAACACTTGCGTCGGCGAAGGTCCAAGTCCATAGCCCCTAACTCGTCCATATTGCTCTTTTCCTATTAGTTTACCGAAAACTTCATTTTCCAATTGAAAAATTGCATCAGGCGATTCGGAGGATACCGAACGTTTAGCAACTTCAGTCATGCATTTCTCCTACAAATAGAAAAAAGACAGTAATATGTCAACAACTTAATTAGGACTACTAATACTTGACAAGTTATTAATGCACACATATACGCACCACAAGTCTCTTTGATGTATCATTAATATAATTTCCGTCTTTTTGTTTATGAGTCGATGCAAAAAACTGAATACGAGACGGTTCTCTATGGTTCTCATCCTCCTACCACCATCACACAAATAATTTAGTGAGCACAGAAGTTTATCATATAATATAAAAGAAAATAAAGAATTATACACTATAAATACATTCATCATAAAATTTTATATGCCTATTTCAACAAAAAAATGGAATAATAAAAGAAAGAACATACAAATTCTTGTCTTTTTCTAGCAAAGCTCATTGATCCAGTTGTATGAGGAGTTTTAACATTTGCACGTGCCATCTTTCCTATCCGAGAATACAACTGTTGAAGTAACAAATTTATTATATAAATATTTTGTGAAAATTTAGAAATTCAACTAACAAGGAGGGAAAAAAAATCTTAGTAGCATTATTAAAGGCATTGATAATGCTAGTATGTTACCTCACTTTTCTCCGAGAACCATATGCGAACAAGATCAATCCATTGTTGAGGCATAATTTCATTTGGTACAGTACTTGCAATTTGTTGCTCTGTTTGATCATTTACCTTATATTTTGCTTTAAGTTCATACTTATAACCCTTCCATTTTCGACTAACTGATTTTAATATCCATGCATTGACACACTCCTTAGAAGGAATAGAGAATTTACTCTGCATTGACAAGAAAAAGCAAACTAAAATCAATTGTACAACCAATAATTAGATGAAAATAATCCAAAGTTCAGTTTTGATACTAAAAAAGAGGTATTCTAGCAGTTAAAAAAAAGTAAATCAAGTTATAACTAATTCATCCAACTCACACATACTATAAATATCAGTTAACAATGCTAATATGCTTTAATATGATTAGCAAAGTAATTCATCAATGTAAACTTTTACTACACAACCAATATGAATACCTATTCTAATAAATTTATATAAAGAAATGATCATAGTATGACATAGGCACATTGCAATTCGAAATAGAGAATGATTGCTTACTCGAGTCAGATTAATGATATTAATTTTGAATGAGTTTGGCATTTTCTTCCAAGTTGGATAGTGGATAGGGCACAAATTCGCCTTCCGTGCAACCGTCCCTAACCAACCCCCTAAGATACCGCCGGATTTTTTCACTGGTTGCCCAAATTTATTGCAAGAGACAACAATTTTTTCTCCACCAGGCAAGCTCCAAACATCTTTAGCACGAGTTACCCCTCGTTTTGTCCTCACATTACCTTGCTCATCTGTATAAAAAAATATATATACCAAGATAATAAAGAAATAAAACAATTCACTATATATAACATTAATAAAAATGCAATGTACAAATTACCAACTATCTCTACTATTTCATCATATCCAACATTAGCTTGCTCTTGGATTTGAGATTGGCTTTGCGAATCAGGTTCTGAGCTGGGTTCTGAATCTGATTCTGTGTCAAATTCTGACTCAGTACTATTTGATCGAGGATCTTGTCGAAGTGAAGTGATCTCACACTCTCGTAGTCTTTTTGACCTAGCCATGATATTAAAGCCTGCACAAATAACAAATGCTCAAACATATAAAACAAGATATTAACAAATTATGCTATTGGTTAAGTATTCTATATGAAATGCTCTTGTTCACACTTTTTCTCTGTTACTTCACAGTAGCTATATAGCTCCAAAAACATAAGTTTTATATTTTATGCCTTCTAATTGAACATATCAAAGAAAAAGAAAAGTAAGATATAAAATTAATTACTTAAATTTGACATGTACTTAAATTTGATGCACTACTGCTCTATATGCTGCATGCTTTACAAAGCTTAGTATAACCCAAAACAAAAACTTAATTTATTCAAAATAATCATACCAAAACAATTGGAAGATTAGCAACCACTATGGATTAACTAAGAATATGGGGAAAAGAAAATTTTTTTTCTCTAAAAGTATGTTATGCTAGTTTCTATTTACTAAAACTTCTAAAATGTCAAAAGAGGATAAGGCAAGCAAATAAAAAAAGAAACTAGAGGAAACAAGATTATAGTATCCAAAGTTAAATGCATAAAAGAGATGTAACACATACATATCTTTCGTTAAAGATTAAAGTATATTAAAGATTATTCTCCTCTTCAAAATCTGTTCTAGCCCAGTTCGTATCATCGTTGAGTTCGTTAGCAACAATTGTGTTACAAGGCATGCACTGAGTATAAGTATCATCATCATCCTCGATTTCCAACCTAACCCCCATATCATATAAGTCCCTTGGTTTTACCGTAATGATGTAAGACCATTCTATATTTTTTGGATCTTGCACATAAAATACTTGTTTTGCTTGAGACGAGAATATGAAAGGATCATCCTTCAAGAGTTGTCCAGTGTGTATCAACTTGGCAAAGTTCACAAGAGTAGATCCATGCACATCTTGCTTCAATCCCTGATGTGATTTAATATCCGCCCAATCACAACGAAATAAGACAACCTTAAAGCTTCCAAAATAGTCTATTTCTAGAATATCTGTAAGTATGCCATAATAAACTTGTCCTTCTGCTTCCACCATAACCCCACAATTTTGAGTCTTTCTATACTTTTCACGAGATTTTGTATGGAATCGAAATCCATTAATGATAAAGCCACTAAATCGCCTAGCAATGTTATTTGGACCTCTAGCAATTGCTATAACTTCTTCCGAGCAGTTGCCTTCAATTAGTTTCGGCACCTAAAAAGAATTAGTTTAGTCAACTTTACTTATTCAATACACATAAAAATTAATCACAATACTTATAAACTTTTTATTATGTGAATTATATATTTACCTGTCCTAGAAACCATTCAGGAAAATTTTCAACTAGCCACTTTTGTTCAATATTTTTGTTAGCTCGACAACCTCGATTAGCTCTTCGTTGAGCCGCCAAAAATTCACTGCATTAAGTTAAATTTTAGAAAAAGTAAAGTTAACCAATGCAAATCAAATTATTTATAAAACATCACATAGTGATAATCACCTACGATAACATGTGACGTTGTCACAATGAAGAAGCACATATCTATGTGCTTGAGCTAATGAGATTTCATCAAGTACTACACTTTCAACCTTTCCAATTATTCGTCCTCCAGACGAGAACTTATAAGATTCTGCATTATCAACATTATCATAGTTCCTTTGTAATCGGTTGAATGTCATCTCTACACCTTCTAAATATCTAGAACAGAATGTCAGACATTCTTCGGCAATGTACCCCTCTGCAATTGACCCCTCCGGTTGTGCTCTATTACGGACATAAGATTTTAACCGCACCAAATACCTAACATAATAAAAGTTTACAAAAAAAGAGACCAATATAAGTTTGTTTAATTTAGTAATAAATTAATTTCAAAAATAAAAGATAAGATAGATTATAATTTCTCACCTTTCAATAGGATACATCCATCTATAGTGTATGGGACCGCCTAGCTTTGCCTCCGAAACTAAGTGAATGAGAAGATGAACCATAATAGTGAAAAAACTAGGAGGAAAGATTTTTTCCATACGGCATAGAGTAAATGCAATAGTTGACTCCAATTGATCAAGCTTATTAGGGTCGAGAGTTTTAGAACATATAGCTTTCAAGAAGAATGACAGTTCAGAAACAACTGCTACAAGTTGCCGTGACTTAGATGCTCTTAGAGCTATCGGGAGGATATCTTGCATCAAGATATGACCATCATGACTCTTAAGGTTTGAAAGTGTCCGCTCTCTTAGATTCACACATCTTGATATGTTTGATGCATAACCATCGGGAACTTTAATATTCCGTAAGATTGTTAGAAAATCTAATTTTTCTTGTGTAGTCATCGTGTAAAGTGCCGGAGGTAAATAAGTTCTCTTGTTAGGATGCAATTTAGGATGAAGATCATGCCTTATACCCATTTCCTTTAGGTCTAAACGTGATTTCAAGTTGTCCTTAGTCCTCCCATTTATGTTCAACAAGGTTCCAATAAAATTATCACAAACATTTTTTTCTATATGCATTCCATCTAGATTGTGCCGAAGAAGATTGTGCTCCCAATAAGGTAGCTGAAAAAAGATACTTCTTTTTTTCCATAAATGTTTTGACACACATTGCGTTGATGAATCTAACGTGCCACTATCTTTCCCAATGTCATTATGATCATCTCTAATGAAGTCATCCGCATCCTCAAACACTCTCATTTGATTTGCAGCTTCTACTTGCACTTGTTCCGCCAAATTGCCAACTTCTTCTCTCGTCCTTTTCTTAGAAGAATTTAAACCTTTGCCATATCTATAACATATACCTTCCAATTGCTTTAGAATTTCAGTTCCCGAAGGTGAAATTGGAGCAGATCGCATCTCAATAGTGTTATCAAATTGGTCTTTTTGAAAACGAAAAGGATGATTTGGTTCCAACCATCGCCGATGGCCCATATAACAAAACTTACCTCCGTATTTCAGCCAACACGAGTTGGTTGAAGTTCCACAGCACGGGCATGCAACACGTCCCTTGGTGCTCCAACCAGATAAGTTTGCATAAGCCGGAAAATCATTAATGGTCCACATAAGAGCTGCCTTCATTTTAAAATTTTCATTTGTGTAAGCATCAAATGCATCGACACCATCCCATAGTTGTTTTAACTCCTCTATGAGAGGTTGCAAATAAATATCAATGTCGTTGCCAGGACCTTTCTCTCCAGGAATAACCATTGAAAGGATGAATGATGATTGTTTCATACATAACCATGGAGGTAAGTTATAAGGAATTAACACAACCGGCCAAGTGCTATAGGTGGAACTCATTGTTCGAAATGGATTGAATCCATCACTAGCAAGGCCAAGTCTAACACTGCGAGGATCAGATGCAAAATTTGGATAACGTGTATCAAAAGACTTCCATGCTATACCATCTGCCGGGTGCCTCAAAATTCCATCTTTTGGACGACTTTCATCATGCCATCTCATGTTAGAAGCTGTCTTTGAAGACATGTAAATCCTTTTCAATCTTGGTATCAAAGGAAAATAACGCAATACTTTGGCCGGTTTTTTTTTTCTTTGGAACTCATCATCTTCATTAATTAAATCAACCTCGGTATCCTTATTTGTTACCCATCTTGATAATCCACACACCTCACAATTTTCTTGATTTAATCTTTCACCCGAATATAATATGCAATCATTTGGACAAGCATGAATCTTTTCATACCCAAGACCCAATTCCTTTATCAACTTTTTAGCTTCATAAGAAGATATTGGTAATGAGGTGCCTTTGGGAAATGCATCTTTCAATAGTTGGAGCAACATAGTAAAAGATTTGCCCGACCATCCATTTAAAGATTTGAGATGGAATAGGCGGAGAATGAATGATATTTTTGAATAATTTTTGCAACCTGGATATAACTCTTGATCACAATCAAGCACTAACTTTTCATATTGATTTGTGTCATTAGTTGAAGCATTCGTTGGACACTCCGAAAAATGTTGCCCATCAAACTCCCTAGAAGCGTGTGGTTCATCATTAGGTTCATCCAAATTCTCAATTATAGTCTCATTTTCTATTACTGTAGTGTTCATATCATTAGTTGTAATTCCAAATGCATCTCGTAGTAATCCTCCAATGTCATCTTGACCTAACTTTCCTCCTTGCATACTACTAGTTCTTTGATCTGTTAGAGTTTCTTCTATAGAAGAATCATCAAAACGAGACATCAAAAATGATTCACCATGAAGTACCCAATCAGTATAACCTAGTAAAAAACCATTCCATATCAAATGTTCTTCAACAACTTCTGGGCTAAATGAAAATCGGTTATAACACTTTCTACATGGGCATAGAATTTTTCCATTAATAATTGCTTTCTCCACAGCAAATTTAATGAAATTAGTAACACCATCCATATATGCTTTATCATTTCTTGGCTTGCTTATCCAACTTTTGTCCATTATGTTACAAATTTTATGACTAAAACCTACCACAAAAAAGCAAGAGAGGAAATTGAACATGGGTTAATTTCCAAGTTTGAAGATCTATTCTTAAATCAACAATCACTAAAACAAATAAAGTGAACAATGATTATAATTTACAAACTAACCCTAAAATTGACTAAAAGATTAAAACACACAATGCATTACACAGTTAGGTACAAATTTACTATTTGGAAGCTTAAAAAGGAATTAACAACACAACGAAACAAGACTAAATACTAAAGTAATGTATTAAAATAAAAACAAAATTTCATTGATTGTATTAGTCATCAAAATATAATCTTAAGCTCTTTAAAAAAGAATAGTTCTATAAAGGAAGGAAATTTTCATGTTGTTCTTTAAGTACCTAGAATTAATCATGATAAGTTGTGAATTTGATATAATAAGATCTAATATAAATTCCTGATCTTATATCTACGTATCCACTTCATTATATAAAACCAAAAAAATTCTATACTCTTAAATTAGGCAAATCTAAAACTAGTAAACTCTAGAGTTTCTATATAAAATAATTGGATACGTAGATATAAGATCAGGAATTTATATTAGATCTTATTATATCAAATTCACAACTAATATATATCTAAATGCAAAATAATACTTTATAGAGTTTATATGTTATACACTACAACGAATACTTTTTTTTAAGGAGCAAACTAAATATTTAACTGTCAAAAAAAAAATAGTAAACAAAGGGACAACTCTACCAAAACATGAAAAATAACTCTACATATGTAATGAAATAAAAGAATATATCCTTATACAGCTTAAAAGAGATAAGCAATTAAGAGTTTCAAGCTACTATACTCTAGATAAATTGCACCAATATCACATCAAACTAAGTATAAGGTCAATAAAATATCTCTTGATAGTTAGATCTCAATAGGATAAATTGCATCATTATTCATTCCTTCCTCATCCAAACTAGGGATGTTAATGGGTATGGATACCCGAAATTTTATCCGAACTCGAACCCGAATGAAACAGATATATCCAATACTAAATGGATATGGATTTGGATATGGATATCAAAAATAGAAACCCGATGGATATGTATTCGGATATGGATTTTGACTATACCCGACCTGAACCCGAACCCCACCCGAACACGAATTTATTTTGTATTATATATATATATATATATATATATTTGATGTTATATTTGAATTTGTATTTTAAAAATTTAGATTTAATATAATATATTTTGAAATATTGAAAAAAGAAATAATTGTTTCGGATTCAAATTTTCGGTTTCGGGTTCGGGTTCGGGTTCGAGTTTCGGATTTTTGGTCGGGTTCGGGTTTGGATATGGATTTTTAAAATTCGTTGGGTTCAGGTTCGGGTCTCGGGTTTGGAGTCGGGTTTGGGTTCGGGTTTTTAAAAATCCGCCCCAAATCTGACCCGTTGACATCTCTAATCCAAACCCCTATATTTTCTCTGCTTGCCTTAACTTTATAAAACAAACGTAAAAAAAACTAAAACCAAAAAGGTTGACAAACTCTACAATCCTTAGATTAAGGGTGCAGAAATTACAACCACTTTGGATTGTAGGGTTAGCACTTTTCTACACATCATACTTACACTGAAGTTTCATTACGGACATTGAACTTTTATTTCTTTCAATCGAAGTATTAAACTTTAATTTTTGTCTTATAAAACAGTTAAGGTTTAGTTAAAATTTTTCACACTTATGAAAAAAACATAATAAAATTTTTAATTTCTTTTACCAAATACATAAATATTAAGTAACAGAGCCTTATTTTTTTAAGATTGCACATAATATAAAAAATTCTCAAATAACTCTGTTTCTTTCAATGACCTAAATAGATAAACCCCAAATCCTCACTTTCTCAAAAGCCCAAATAGAAAACCCAAAATCTATTTCTTTCTCAAAAACCCCAACAATTGAAAAATCAAAGAAACTAAAAATTATTGCAAATCAACTAACAAAATTTGACCTAAATAGAAAAAATTAGTTAGAACTGAAACAATAAAAAGTAAGCACATGCTTAATTACTTGGGTGATGGACAGCTTTCGTTCTCTTTCATACACTTGTGCTCTCGCCCGTAGCAGTGCACCAAGGTTCCGCGCACAATAAATTAAGTCGGTGGGGCCGAGCAACAATTTAGCAGTAGTTTTGGGCCCAAGGAAGGTCAGTAGGAGGGTGGGGTAGAGAAAATGCCATGGGTGGGGTAGATAAAAGGTCACTGTGGAGCAGAGGTGAAAAAAGCTATATGATAGTGGGAGATGTGGCTGTGGTTGTTGGGATGAAATAAAATAAAATTAATTAGTTGTATTTGGGTTTTGGGTTTCCACGCACATTTTTGGGGTTCCCGCGTCTATTGAGCCGTTCCCGCGTTTATTAAGCCGACGCTTGGGAGTTGCATCGCTATTTTTGGACAGATGAATAAAGATGCCGACGCTTTGTTAAAGCGTCATTAAAAAAGCGTCTCTGAAACCTTATTTTTTTGTAGTGACTACTGGGTCCGCTCGAGGCATCAATAGTTAGTAATGAAGTAAATGCCTGAGATACAAGAAAACTAATAATGGAAGAGTAAGTACTGCTACTACTATTATGCCTCTGACAACTGTGAGTGAGTAAGAGTTAGATCAACTAAGTCAAATATATATTGACTTCTTAACGTCTACTACTAGATGATTTATTGTACCCATCTAAAATGCATCCATCAATTACCCAAGCTATGTTTCCAATAATATTTTGCCCAATCCTTTGGGACCGTCATAGGAGTCTGGTCCTAGCTTGCGTGGCGCCTCATGGGTAGTGTTTAAAGAAGCGCGCCTTAGATGCGCGCTTAGGCGCCTAGGCGCTAGGCTCATCGGCCAGCACCTAGGCAGCCCCTAGGCGAGCGATGTTGCCTAGGCACGTGCCTAGGAAGCCTAGGTGCACGCCTAGAGCTAGGCGTAAGGCGCGCTCAAGGTGCGCTCAAGGTGCGCCTTCTTCATATCTATTTGGAGCACGCCTTCTTCATATCTATCCTAATGGGTTGGGATTTAGATCTATATGCTCTAATGGGTTTGGATCCATATATTTATTGGTCTATTGGGTTGAAACATCTAAAATTAAATCCAAAATCCTTGACTAACATAATCTAAAATCCTAAACAATCATCAAATGACAAATTTGACAAAGGAGAGGAGTATTCTTCATCAAGTGATGAAGATGATGATTGATGATTGATGATTGAGGAATGAGGACTAATTAACATTTCTAGTGTGACATATTTTGGCTTGGAGCCTTGAACACTTAGCTTTCATATGATACTTTTTTAATGGTTTTTGGCTTGAAATTTTAAACTTTTATGCTTGTTACTTTTTTATGATCTTGTGCTTATAATTATAGGTTTATCAAATCAAAATTTCTTATATGTTTGTGAATTACTAGTTATCTTTATGCTGGCCTTTATTTGGAGACAAAAAGGTAATTTGTTTTTTTACTTTTATTTGTGTTATTTTATTTTTTAAATATTATCATATATGTTGCTTGGCTTCTTTTCATTTTTTTCTTTTTTTTCTTCAGAAAACATGGTTATTTTGTAAGTTATAGATTATTTATTGTGATAATATGATTTTAAAGAGTATTTAGTGCTACTTAACAACTATTAGAAAGTATAGTAAAGAACTACTTGGTTATTTTAAAATTCTATGAAAGTGTGCGCCTTACTTGTCTCGGGCACGCGCTTGCGCCTTGCGCCTTGCGTGTAGGCTTTAGCAGTACTTTGCGCCTAGGTACAGCTTGGGCTTTTCTAAACACTGCTCATGGGTCATGTCTAGGATCCATCACCCTATCAAGTCATGCTATGCATCCATCACCTAGGGTCGTGTATCGCATCCATCACCTAATCGGCACTCAAATAGCAAAGGCGAGCACACTTGCATGGTTATACCTTTGAAGGCCAAAGCCCACGAGGTTGCGACTATAAGAAAATCATGTGTACGTAGCGGCAGAAAATATCACAATTATTAAAATTTTCTAAACCAAAGACCACCTCGTGTTTCTTTTTAGATTTTAAATAATCGATCTAATTGATTTAATTAGATAGGATTTAGTTTTTCACCTTGCGCAGGTCGAGAACACCGCGAAGTCGATGATCATTGGTAAAAACTATTAGTCCTCGCTAGCTGTGCAAACTTCCCTACGATTCCGATCTAGAGTATGCTCCTATTCACTGGTTAAAGAAATGGCTATCAAGAACGAATTAATCCTTTCTTTTTTTTTTAAGTATCCTCCTCTGAGACAGAAAAATAGGAAAAAAGAAATGGAATGCAGTAGTTGAATGAATAATAAAAAAAGGGATCTTTATTTATTCTTTTCTCTATCCATATTCATACATATCGAATTCTTATCACGATTCATGAACTAATGACTAATTCTTTTTATTTTGTATTGATTGATATAAGGAGTATTTTATTGAAATAGGTCTCTACTCGCGTCCACATGAAGTCACATCCTCGATCGAACTAATTAACACCTTCGATCTGCGATCTGATCACGAAATAATGCTTTCGTCGTTTCGGGGGAGATAAATCAATCTTCTAGATGTGCTAGCAATCTTTTGAAGATCGATAGCGATGGATTAATTGTGGAGGACTTGAGGAAGAGAGAGAGAGGATTAACGGCTAGGGTTTTCTATTTCTCTTGTAAAAATAGTATTTCAACATATCATATGACATATATATTTATAATGAGGAAACCCCAAGCCTAATCTTAATTATGATTGAAATCCTAGTCCGATTGGATTATCTAATAATCCCTAAAGTTAGTTTTAATTTAAATCGAATATGAATCCTAATCTGATTCATGTGTAACATCTACACATAAGTCCTCATATTATTTAGTAATGATTAGTAAATTCACCATGTGACATTTGCAATTAAATACTTCTAATTTACAACAATTGCAAATTAGTCCTTATACTAGTAAATTAATAAACTTTAATATTTAACAATATTATAATTGCAATTAAACTACTTGATAAACATCTTTTCTCATCTCCTAAATATTGATCATGCGCAATTTCTTATGTGTGTGACTTAATAGGTTCAATTTTGTCTAATAGTGAAATATGATATGATCCCTATCAACATCACCATCGAAACTCCTTTCAGTGGCTCAAAACACTTTTGATTCCAACCTTATAGATTAATTAATCATCTATAATTATTCTTATTAGTTCCTACAATCCACCAGTGGCGCTTTGCAGGATGTAGTGACAATCCAATCAGAAGTGAATATCAGGCTGAACCTCTAGGTGCAGTTATCATACAATACAATCCTGACTAAATGGAGATTATGGAATACTCGTCAAACCCCATCACCTATCATACAACAAGCTTGATAGAACAGAAGCTTTATAGTTACTCTTGGAAACCTCTTTCCATGCACCATATTACCTTTGCCAAGGATTTCTGAGCTTTGCCTTACAAATAGTACAAAACTAATTATCTCTCTACCGAGAGAGATAGATTCCCTATAAAAACACACCCATTCCTAATATGAACCCACTGTAGCTAATATATACTACTAAAATCCATGGCTAGTATTAGAGTTTGTTGCATAATCAAACTACAATAGCCTCATATTGAATGGCTGCGGTGTCGCAGGTCTAAGGATAAGTCGTACCACTACATCAAACCAGTTATTGACGAGTGAGTAGACATCCATTTAACTGTTCGTTATTGGTCACGCTCAGTACTCTTGTTTTCTAACAACCACCTGTATATTCGCTCCAGTGTCCCCACACTGATGATTCGAGTTTCGTCATCCCAAAAGGAAAGCGGCGCAAACACCAATCTTATCGGATCAATCATCGTCCTAATGATGATCTACTGATTGAGAGCATTTAGTAATTAATCACCAATAATATAAATTTCAAATTCTCAACTCTTAAGAATACATGTTATTATCTTATTAATTCAATGGCTGATTCACGGACACATTAAACATGAATGGAATAAAACGCCCAAATATATAAATAAAAAAGATCAAATACAAAGATATGTCTCATAGAAAAATAAAATGTGTCAGCTTGAGAGGCTTCTAGGGCATAAAACTAACAATCTCTCACTTGCACTAAAGCCAATTGGCCATGTATCTAATGCCCATTTTCTCAAGATGAATCTCTAGTTTCTGTTTAGTCAATGCTTTAGTGTGTTCGCCATATTATCCGCGGAGGCAGCTTTCTGCACTTTAATATGCTTATCCTTGATGTACTATCTGATTTTATGATATCGCCACTCAATGTGTTTGAATTTTTTCCGAACTATTGACCAACCATTGCAAATAAACAAATACCCAGATGTTGACTTTCTATTGTCTATGTTGGATATAAAGTCCGAACCCGTATAGCCATTAACTCTGAGTTATCCTCCAAAAAATCAAGAATATATTCTCAGTTTTTCTTAAGAATTGAAGAATATTCTTTACCGCTATCCAGTGTTCCTCTCCTCGGTCTGACTGATATTGGCTAGTGACACTCATAGTTTGTGCTATATTAGGTCGAGTACATAGCATCCCATACATTAAGCTCCCTATCGTTGAAGCATAGGGGATCTTGCTCATGCGACTTCTCTTTTCAAGTGTCCTAGGAGGCTGTCTTAGAGAGGTGAATTCCATGTACCTCCTTTTGAATTCTCTATGATGAACCTTTTCAACACTTCACCTATGTACATAGTTTGTGAACAAGCAAGCAACTTCTTAGATCTATCCCTATAGATCTTTATCCCTAGGATATAAGATGCTTCACCAAAGTCTTTTATGAAAAACTCTTTAGATAATCATAATTTGACTGATGTCAGCATATGAATGTCATTCCCAATTAGAAGTATGTCATCCACGTAGACCTTATTGTATATGCATGGCTCTTCTTCATTTATCATGAAATCGAATGATTCAACTGTATCGTTGAAACGAGTGTTTCAATTCCAATAAGCTTGCTTGAATCCGTAAATGGATCTTTGAAGCTTGGACGCCTTGTGTCTCCTATCTTTGGAAGTGAAACCCAAGGGTTGCTCTATATAAATATCTTCTTCAAGATATCCATTCAAGAAAACAGTTTTCACATCCATTTGCGAGATCTCATAGTCATAGTGTGCAACAATAGCAAGCAGAGTTTTGATAGACTTTAATCATATCTACATGTAAAATGTATCTTTATAGGTAATGCTTTCGTGTTGACTATACCTTTTTGTGACTAGCCTAGCTTTGTTGGTCTTTACCTTTCCATCGGAACCAATCTTTCTCTTGAATATCCATTTGCATCCGATGGGTACAATACCCTCCGATGGATCAACCAGAGTTCATACTTGATTGGAGTACATTGAGCCCATTTCGGACTTCATAGCTTTCAACCATTTATTGGAGTCGATGTTTGACATCTCCTCGCTATAAGTATTAGGATCATCTTTATGGTCATTGTTTCCCATTAGGAACATTTCCTCCATCTCCTCTACAAATAATCGATATATCTATCAGGAGGATTGGAGACCCTGCTTGACTGGCAAGGTGGCGGTGTAATCTCTGATATCACGGAGTTATCAGAAAGGGTTGTTGGAATACTCAATCCTGGAGAAATTTTCTCCTTTTGTTCTATTTTCCTCCCGTTGCCTCTAGGCAAAATAAAATCATTTTTAAGGCAGAAGGCATAACGGCTCACAATCACATTATGGCCTTATGGGAGATAAAAATAGTATCCAAGCGATTTTTTGGGATACCCAATGAATTTATCTTTGACTGACATGCTTTCCAACTTGTTCGTCTTTAATTTTTTAATATGAGTAAGACTCGGCTTCCTGCAATGCCACATTTTATATGGTGTGGTCGGAATAGATTTTGAAGGCATTCTGTTCAGAATATAGATAGCCGTAAGTCGAAAAGCTTTAATACATCTCATGTATGAAAAATACAAAATCTTAAATCAATTTTAAAAGAGATTTGGCGTGACATTGCCGCATACCGTGCTGCATGATGCACTGCATGTGAGCGCACATGACGCCCCACGTGAATGTGGCATGTATTGCATACCTCATGCTGTTAAGATTTAAAGAAGCCATTAGAATTAAATTAAACATGGCATGCATGGCCATGTTAATTAACCTTCAATGACGTGTAAAGTCTTCATGCCAATAGATTAGCATGCATGTATGTGGTCACGCGTTGACCAAAACCTTGCAAGCTGCCCACTCATTGCACGCACACTGTTTGAGCCACACTAGTGCCACTTGCACGCCGTGTGCCACAGTTGTGTCACCAACGCATCGCTCATCGGTTCGATAAAATATGCGATTTCGGTGAATCTAACATTATTTTATCAAAATCAGCTGCAAATAAAATTATATTTTATGTGCGATCCAATCAATGCTTCTAAATAATCAAATATTGTTTGAAAAAACAATCTTCATTGTTTTTATTTCAATCGTTTCAAAAAACCCAATTAACATCGAAAAAGAGATTAGATCTAAAACAAATGACGGGGCTGGCTCTGATACCATTGTAAGAAAATTATGTGTACGCATCGGAAGAAATTATTACAATTATTAAAATTTTCTAAAGTAAAGATTACCTCGTGTTTCGTTTTAGATCTTAAACAATCAATTTGACAGATTTAATCAAATAGGATGTAGTTTTTCACCTTAAGTGGGCCTAGAGCACCGCGAATTCAACGATCGTTGGTTAAAAACTATTTGTGCTTGATAGCTGCGCAAACGCCTGGCCTCTACTTGCGTCTACACTCGTCCTTGATCGAACCTACTTGCGTCTACACTCGTCCTTGATCGAACTAATCAACACTTTCAATCCGTGATCCAATCACGAATTGATGCTTTCATCATTTCGAGGAAATAAATCAATCTTCTAGATGTGCTAGCAATACTTTGAAGACTGATATTGATAGATTAATTGTAGAGGACTTGAGGAAGAGAGAGAATGATTAACGACTATGGATTAATTATGGAGGACTTGAGGAAGAGAGAGGATGATTAACGGCTATGGTTTTTTATTCTTCTTGTAAAAATAGTATTTCAACATATCATACGACATATATATTTATAATGAGAAAATCCCAAGCCTAATCCTAATCCCAATCAAAATCCTAGTCTGATTGGATTATTTAATAATCCCTAAAGTAAGTTTTAATTTAAGTCGAATCCGAATCCTAATCTGATTGATGTGTAACATTTACACATAAGTCCTTATATTATTTACTAATGATTAGTAAATTCACCATGCAACTTTTGCACTTAAATACCTCTAATTTACAATACTTGCAAATTAGTCCTTTTACTAGTAAATTAGTAAACTTTAGTATTTAACAATATTATAATCGCAATTAAACCACCCGATAAACTTCTTTTATCATCTCCTAAATATCGATCATGCGCGATTCTTATGTGTGTGACCTAATAGGTTCAATTTTGTCTGGTAGTGAGATATGATGTGATCCCTATCTACATCATGGTCTAAACTTCTTTCAATGTCTCAAAACACTTTTTATTCCAACCTTATAGATTAATTAGTCGTCTATAATTATTCTTATTGGTTCCGACAAGTTCCCACAATCTAGTAGTGACGCCCAGTGGCATGTAGTGGCAATCTAGTCAGAAGTGAATATCGGACTAAACCTCTTGGTTCCGTTACCATACAATATAATCCTTCTATCGCATAGTCCCAACTAAGTAGAGATTATGGAATACTTGTGAAACCACATCACCGTCATATGACAAATTTGATAGGATAGAAGCTCTTATGGTTACTGTTGAAAACTTCTTTCTATGCACCATATTACTCCGGCCGAGGATTTCTAAGCTTTGCCTTACAAACAATTTAGAACTAATTATCTCTCTATCGAGAGGGATAGATCCCTTATAAACACACATCCGTTCCTAATATGAACCCACTGTTGCCAACATATACTACTAAGACCCATGATTAGGATCATAGTTTGTTGCATAGTCAAACTACAGTAGTCTCACATGGAAAGGATCAGTAGTACCACTGCAACATTGAACTAGTTACTGACGAGTGAGTAGACATCCATGTAATTCATTGTAGTTGGTCACGCTCAGTACCCTTGTTCTCTAACAACTACCTGCATGTTCGCTCCAGTGTTTCCACACTGATGACTCGAGATTCATCACCTCAAAAGAAAAACGGCACACACTACCAAATCAATCATCGGCCCCATGATGATCTACTGATTGAGAGCATTTAGGAATAAATCACCAATAATATGGATCTCGAATTCTTAACTCTTGAGAATACATATTATCATTTTATTAATTCAATGGATGATTAATGGACACATTAAACATTAATGGAAATAAAAGCCCAAATATAAAACTAATAAAGATCAAGTACAAAGATATGTCCTATAGAAAAGTAAAATATGTCAGCCTGATAGTTTCTAGTGCATACAACCAACAGTGACCCCTACGAGCGAATGGTAATTGAGTTAATTTTGGCTCTCACAAGCGATGGTCACATGCTATGATCAAAGAGATCCTATCTATAATAGTTACGACAGCTCTCTTACTCTATTGTCATTTTCTCGAACATGTGATAGGCATCTCAAATGTTATGCTATCATAGTTATAATTGGGAAATTTCTACTGCATTCTCAAATCATGAATATTTAAATTTATACTATGAATGATCCTTTGTTCCAATTACACTAAGTTCTTGACCTAATTGAGTTCTCATTATCAATGATCTTGACACTCTTGGTTCACGGGTATTAATCTCAACAATGCAATGGGTTAATACAATAGTTCTCTTTATGCCTTAAGCAAAGATTACATATAATCAAGATAGAGTCAAATGTTATTTATGTTGGGAACTTGATGGACCGCCCGTTATGCACTACCAACACAGATATCTGCATGAAAAACAGAGAAAATCGAACGAATGGTAAAAGAAATAAATGCAAAAAGAAGCTAAGATTTACGTGGTTTGGCAATTGCCTACGTTCACGGGGAAAGCGAGAGATATTCCACTATATAAAGAAACAGAAATACAAGTTTACACCTTATGTCTTCTTCAGATAAAAAAACCAAAAGCCTTATGGTGAATTCCACCTTTCTCTTGTTCCAACGAAAACTCCAAGAATAACCGGAAGCTTTTCATAAAACCGAGAAGACTAAATTAGAGAATATAGAAATCTTTGACCAAATTCTTTGTGCCGTTGCTTCGAAGAATCAGAACCGCTTAGGCAATTGGTCGAGAACCGCTGCTCCACTACTGACTTCAATTCATCACATGCGTGCTGCCTCTCTACCACCATACAGCCACTAGAGGCGCCGTGAATTAATTAGCCGGATCGTGGATGCTATCTAATTTGTCCACACACACGCACCTTGTTCACGTCCGTATATGCATGTATATATAGGTATAGTGCTAATTCCTTATCCTACTCCAATTCATAATTAACATGAATTAGAGTTATGCATAAAAAATCGGACCCGAAGGGCAGCCAATAGGATCTAACTTCAATTTGCTAAATAAATTTCCATGAACCGGGGGTCTATATGCACCAAACCAATAATAACGAAAGAAGGCATATTTCTTAACAATTTACACTCTAAGCATAGTCAATTTTTTGGAAAAGAAATATCCTTAAGCTCCATAATCATAAGAATTAGGTTTCTCTAAACTTATGCTATGTAACATGCAAATATGAAGTCATCAAAATAATCATAGATTTTCATGCTATCATGAAAATGAAATAAGGAAAGGAGGAAGAAAAGAAATTTAGGGGGAGATCACCAATTTCTTGCAACAAAAACTCACCGGATAGTCCGAGAAAATCTTTCATTTTTCTGAATCAAGTTGTCCTGTCCTCTCTTCTAATCTTAACAGATTTTTGTCAAGTGATGAAAATTTCCAAAAATTCTCATAGTAAAGTTCTCCAAAAGTTATATGAAAAATAGGTAGAAAAATATCTTAGCTTAAGAAATCCTTGAAGTTACTCCAAATCAAGTTGTTGATCAATTCCAACCTACTGGAGGGTTTCCAACCCATCAATTTCAAGCAAAAGCCTCATATTTAGAAATCCTCAATTTAACCTTAATTTGACATAAACTAGAAATTCTTCAATCTACTCTCAATCCATCCAATTAGAGAGTTTAGACTTAATTACTGATCCAATCTAAGCCCAAAATCAAGCCTAAGGTGCTAGGATTGAGGATTTGAATCTCCAAGCCACCTCCCTTCCAAGCTTCAAGTTTCAACTCCAAGGTGATGGTTAGTTGAAGTTCCTAGAAGAAAGAATGAAGAAGAAGATGGGCGAGAGAAATAGGAGCAGGAAGTGAAGAGAAAACTCTCAAATGTAACCAAAACTATCAAAATAGTATCAAATACTATTTTTCATTAGAATTTCGATATTTTGCAAAAGTCTAGTGCAACTTACAACCACGCCTCTCATTCATCACCACCCAAAACCTCACCAGCTTTCTTCTACGACTTCAAATTCCAGTAAGGATCAAATAAACATTCCAAACACAATTCTAAATCGATAATTCACCAATTAGATCCTAATTAGATGCTGGTCCATTAAGACCATCTTTCTCATAATCCAAACTTCTTTCCACAAGTACTAACTTTTATTTTACTCACCGAAATCCTTCCAACTAGCACCGCATATTATATCCCATTCATATTTTCTCACTATAAAAGTCTCTTACTCTAACAACCATATTAGGTAAATCCCAGCACATGGAGCTTGATGAAAGCCATACAAAGTGACGATGAGATGACTAATATTTATTTGCTTGAAGGACTATGTAAGAGATGAATCTGGAGATTTTAGTAACCTAGTCTTCTTCACAAAAATATTCCAAAGAAATCTCTAACTATTCATTACTAAATCGAAAACAGCTAGAGCAACGGTTGAAGCGGATAAGAAACGTGGGAAAAGAAACAACTTAACATATCCGGTCTTTCTTCCGTATTATTTATTGACCTGCTTGTATTTTCAGTGTTACATGCATGTGTTCGTGTATTAAATGATGTTCATCTGCATGTGCGTATAGTGTGGATACTTGTTGCTTTCCTGCTTCTCATTTGGAGCCTTTGTTTTCCTTGCATTTAGTTTTTATTTTGATTCAACATGCAGGTGGTTGATATCATTACCAGGCACCCTAACCATGATGTTATTATCGGCATAGATACACTTGGAAAAGAAGATCTACTGTTACATATCTCACAGGCCCTTGGAACAAAGGTACAACTATGTTCTCTCTGACAATTAGGTGTCCTCATTATGTCTTTTTTGATAATTAAGTGCCCTCATAGTTCAACAAACCTTTCATATACTTCGTTTTGTAAAGCTCTTTCTTCACTTTTCGTCCCTTGAATACAAGTTTGTTTTAATGATCAACGAGCTCAGTGTAAATTTTCTTGACCTGCAATATTACCATGAATAAAACAGTAAAATATCTGCATTCATATATGTTTAATTTGCGTAAGGAGTCCTCAATCTTTTAACATTCTTCTGGTCTGGTCCCCTTACCTTTCAGTTCTTACACTTGGATTCCTAACTTTTGGGGTTTGATTCAGTCTTTTCTGTTCAGTTAATTACCATCTTCGTTTGCCTAACTGCAATGCAATTGACTTATTGTATGACTGTCGCTTTGGCATTATGGGGGAATATGGGGGAATATAATAAAAAGGACAAAAGTGTTTCAGAATGCAAGATCAGGGACGACAATTAATAATTGGGGAGCATGGTTCTGTTTATGCTTCATATAACTTTGCATTAGACATATAATCCATATTTGGAAGTGAGAAGTTTCAAATACAAACGTAATGTATACACGTTCTTTTCCTTAGATTTGGGTGTGGCCAGAGCGGTTACAAATAATGCATCTTCTAGGGTTTGACGACATTTTCACCACGAATTCAAATCTCACAAGAGTCCGTGCCGTTCCACGTTACAGCTTCACATTTGATACACTGGAGTCACTAAACACAATACATCCGACAATCGGCATCATGCCCTCTGGCCTTCCTTGGGATTCGAAAATCTTCAATAATGATGATAAGCTGCATCAATATGCTTATCCTGTTCTGTACTCTGAACACTCATGCTTCAGCGAGCTACAGGAGTTTATGAAGTTAGTCCAGCCATCGATCGTCACTGGAATCGTGTCCTCATCCTTTTGTTACATAAACCCACGCCACTATTTTAGCCGTCTCAACAACTTCAACTATGAGAAGGCTGAGAGCTTAAAAGGCAACAGAAATAAATCATTGCTAAGGCGGACAGGTTCAAATAGGCTGAAGGTTAGAAAAGAAGGGAAATTCAAGATTGCAGGATTAAGTTTTCACAGGGGCAGAGTGGCCATCATGAGGAAGGAAAGGCGGGGGGCTAAGATTGCTGAAACAGATGCACTGTGCACTTCTAAATTGAATGTGAAGATGGGGTAAGCTGCAGCGGCAAGACTACCTTGTATATGAGAAGAATGTAGATTCTCATATTGTACATACTAGCTGATATCTTTCATTCAATGCAGTGGTTTTAGCCGTTGGCATGTGTTGAGGATATACTTTTCTTAACTGATATAAAATTGTGTTTGCATGCGATATGAGGTGATGGCTATGAGACTATGGCTTCCTACAGATTGTAATGATTATGGCATTAGAAGGGTGTTGTGTATGATACAGATCTCAAAAAGGTCGACACCGGACATGTTCTTTCTTCGGGTGAGCCTAATTTATCTCCTTCCTTTTCACTTAAAACCACAAGTATAACTCGCAAAAGAGTAAGTAGATAATTTACCATAATATGCTTAAGAAATTTGAAAGAACTTTCTATTTATTCCTTTCTTTTCCCCTCAACTAGGTAAGTAGACCTCATTGTGTTTTAACATATTTTGCATTTTGACTCACTCATGTATTTGCTGTTGTAATAATAATTTAAACTGTGTGTATATATTGCTTTTACATGCACACGTTGTATGTGGGGTTCGCTTGCACATTAATATGATTCTAGCTAGCAGCTAATGATAGATAAACTAGCATTTACTCAAAGCCCTTATTATTACTTCTTTTAATCACAATTATATTTATGGGCATACGACTCTGTAGTTATTAACGGAGACATTTTTTTGCTTCTTATAAATTAATATATATTCATTAAATCTTACGAAGTTCCGCTTGTGAACAATTAACAAGTTCAATAAGTTTTACTATCAACAAAAAAAGCAGCAATATTAATAACACCGCCCGTATTATTATGGCCGTAGTAGTTGTCCATTTGTTCCCTAGCGTTTGTTACAGCCATGGCTTAGTTTGGAAATACAGAGATCAAAATGTATTCATTTTAAATTATTTGAATTTGAAAAGTACGCACAACAACAACAACAACAAGTCCGGTATACTAACATAAGCACTAGTCCGATGTATTAACGTACTAGAATTTTAAATTTCAAAATTAAAAATTTTAATTTTTTGATTAAAATTTAAATTTTAGATTTAAGATTGTAAATTGAAAATTGAAAAAAAATTTAAACTTTAATATTTAATTCTTTAAATTTTTTGAAATTTTAACTTTACTTTTCAATCTTCAAAGTTCCAATATCAAAATTAAAAATTAAAAATTTAAAATTCAATATTCAAATTGCAAATTTTCAAATCTCAAATTTCAAATTTTAAATTTTAAAATAGTAAAATTTAGTACTCAAATTTAGTTTTTACATTTTAAAATTTAAAATTTAAATTTTAAAGTTTTAAATTTCAAATTTCAAATTTTAATTCTTCATATTTAAAAAATTCAAAATTTAAAACGTTAAAACTAATGTTTTTAATTTTAAATTTAAAAATCTAAATATTAATTTTCAAAATTCAAGACTTTAAAATTTAAAATTTAAAATTTAGATATTCAATTCAAATATCAAATTTAAATTCTATTTTAGATTTTAAATTTTAAGTTTTAAACTGAAATTCGTATTTTGACTTTAAATTTTAAAATAAAATTCAGCAAACATAACTTATTAATTACAAACAACAAGACAAATTTGTCAGACAATTTTATAAAATCAATTCAGGAAAATCGCTTTTTCAATAGTCTCAGTTGAATATATTATACAGTAATTAACTAAAAGTAATTATACAGAAATTACTTTTTTGAAAGTTAGTGCAAGCTTGAACTGTATTAGTCGACCAAACCAGACTTAGGAGGCATATATGCCTAGTCCGAACCATTTTGGGCGATTCCGCATTGCAATCTTATCCGATTTTAATTTTTTTTATTCTTTAAATTTTTTGGATTTATTTAAATTTACCTTTTTTTTTTTTTTTTTTTTTTTTTTTTTTTTTTTTTTTAAGCAACATGCGTTCAACGTGGATTGGGTATAAAGGGCGGTGTGAGAAAGTCCAAGTTGCTGCCTCTGCTAACTACATTGGTTTGCGGGTCATGCCATCTATAATGCCCCCACATGAACCCGCTCCCGTGGGGCCCAATTTTCTTTTGGAGGCATTAATCTTGCACAAAAATTTTATGGGTATAGTCTCCAAACTAATTAATTTGGGGGCTATGCGGAACGGTGCCATGTGATCCATCCAACGATCACGGATGAAAAGAAAAAAAAAAAGCCCTGTATTTTTAGAGAGAGAGAGAAAAAGTAATTGAGAAAGACACCCNTAAATCTTGAAATTTGAAATTTACAATTTGAAAATTTAAATTTTAGAAAATACATTTTATATTAATTCAGTCTGTATATTTTGAATATATGGTTTTAAAATTTAGGGAGGCTTCTATCCCCCATTTAATATATATATATAGATAATCTAAATTGTTTTTAAAATATTATATAGAAAATATTATATATTTTAAAATTTTTATAATAAGAGAAAATAATTAGATTTGATTATAAAGAAAAGAATAAAAAGTAAGATAAAAAAAAAAATGTTGGCCGGAACCCGCCTCCGCCCCGCTCCTCTACCAGCAGATCGCCAGCGCCCGGTCGTGCCGTAGCTGTGGCAACTCCCTGCTCCCCGATTATCCCGCGCTACCCCTCCTTCGCCGGGTTCCTCTTCTCCCGCGCCATCGAGTATGCCACCTCCGCCGCCGTGGCGGAGCCGACCTTGCCGAAGGCTGCCGCAGTTTGAGCCGGGCCCAGCTTAAAATTAATTATAAAATTAAATTTAAAATTTTATTTTTTGTGTACATGGACCATAGCACAAGAAAAATAAAAAGAGCTAGAAAAGAGAGAAAAAAAAACAAAGAGAGAGACAGATAGAGGATTGGGTCCCTCGCCAGCGCCACCGCCAGCGCCCACCTTCGCCCCGCGCCTCTAGCCCTCGGCTCGCGTCCGCGCCAGCGCCAGAGCCCACCCCCGCGCCCGCGGCAGTGCCCGATCGGTGCCCTCGACCGCGCCTCTGCCTCCTNTAAATTTTTTTTTTTTTTTTTTTTTTTAACCTTTTTAGCTGTAGTTTTATATATACTAGGGTAGGCGAGCGCTTCGTGGCAGAAAATTTATGTAATTTATTTGAAATTTATATTTCCAACTCTCTTTTGTTTAAATCTTGAAATTTGAAATTTACAATTTGAAAATTTAAATTTTAGAAAATACATTTTATATTAATTCAGTCTGTATATTTTGAATATATGGTTTTATATAGAGTTTTGTTGAATCCTAATTTTTCTAAATTCTGAAGATTTATATGCATCGAATAACTCGCTTTACATTTTAAATAATAAAAACTTTTAAATTTTAAATATTTAACTTTAATTTTAAATAGAGAGAGAGAGAGAGAGGGGAGGGTATACAATTTAAAATCTAATATTTGAAACCTAAAATTTTAAAATTTTTAATTATAAAATTGTAAAATTTAGGGAGGCTTCTATCCCCCATTTAATATATATATATAGATAATCTAAATTGTTTTTAAAATATTATATAGAAAATATTATATATTTTAAAATTTTTATAATAAGAGAAAATAATTAGATTTGATTATAAAGAAAAGATAAAGTAAGATAAAAAAATGTTGGCCGAAACCGCACTCGCCCCGTCTTCTACCAGCTAGATCGCCAGCGCCGGTCGTCGCCGTAGCTTGTGGCAATCCTCTCCCCGAATGATAATCCCTGCGCTACCCTCTCCTCGCGAGTTCCTCTTTGTCGCCGCGCGCATCGAGTATTGCCACTCCGCCGGCGTGGCGGAGCGACTTGCCGAGGCTGCACCACGTTTGAGCGGGGCCCCAGTTAAAAATTACATCTAAAAAAAAAAAAAAAAACTTATTGAATTTAAATTTTTCATTATTTTGATGTACTATGTACCATCGCACAGAAAAAAAGAGCTAGATAAAGAGAGAAAAAAAACAAAAAAAAGGGGGAGAGAGAATTATGAGGATGGTCCCTCGCAGCGCAGCCAGCGCCCACTTCGTCCCCGGCCCTAGCCTCCGGCTCGCACAGTCCGCGCCAAGCGCAGAGGCCCCACCCCGCCCGCGGCCCAGTGCCCGATCCGGTGCCCTGACGCGCTTTGCTTGGCTCCACGTGTGCGACGAGATGAGGAGGGTTTTAAAATATTAGTAGAATTATATATAAATTTTATTAATTATAATATTTATATGAAAAAAATAAATATATTAATAAATTAATATATATTTATAAATAATTTATTATAATAGAAGAGAGAGAGAAGAGAGAGAGAGAATCCTTATGTGCGCTCAACTGAGGCCAAGTGCTCGTGGACGCCTGTGAACAGGCTAGTGAGCCGCGATTTTTTATATGGCCTTCGCCCAAAGGCCGCGTCGCGCGTGACCTCTCGTGACCCCGCCACCGCGGCTGCGCGCCCGTGCGGCCCGTGCCGCGCCCCGCCACACCGCTCCGCTCAGTACGCTCCGTCACCGGCTGACGCTCCGCAGACTGGCGCACTCACCATCGCCCGACATTCGGCCCCCGGCTGTTCGGAGGCAGGACCCGCGCCCCAACGCCCGTGATGCCGACGGCCGCTTTGCATGCCGCCCGCGCCTAGCTCGCCTCCCGCGTCGCGTCGCCCGCTGCGCTACGCGCCCCGCTCGCGCCGTTTGGGCTCCATGCTGTTGCAGGGGGGCCGTGTCGGCTTTGCGCTGATTGGCGCTAGGCAGTTGCAGAGATGAGAGAGAAGAGAGAAGAGGGAGAAGAGCAGGAGAAGAAGCAGGGGGGCATCGGTGTGGAGCTAGAGGAGAGACCAAGGGGGACGAGCGGAGAGATGAGGAGAGTAAGAGTAGGGGAAGGGAGAGAAACGAGGGAGAGAGAATATGAGAGAGAGAGAAGTCGGTGGGCGAGGGAGGGGGGGAGGGAGAAGAAAAAGAGCGGTGGGAGACGAGAGAGCGGAGGGGGGTGAGGGAGGGAGAGGGAGAGAGAGAGAGAGAGAGGAGCACGGGGGTGGGCTGCAATGTAGCGGGCGACTGACCACGGCAGCGACGCGCGCAGGAAGAAGACCGAGAGAGAGCTCGGGGCGGGGGAGAGAGGGAGAGAGAGGAGAGGAGGAAATAGAGAAAGGACGGGCGGGGAGGACGCATGTGCGCCGACCCGCGCCCTGTGCGCACTGGACGCCAAAGAGAGAGAAGAGAGAGTAGGAGACGGGAGAGGAGAGAGGGAGAGAGAGAAGATACATATAGAGAAAAGACGAGAGAGAGAGATCGGAAGGAATTGGGACAGGTGCGGGGAGGGTGAGGGGAAGAGAGAGAGAGAGAGAGCCGGGGAGGGCTGGCATGTGCGCGACACGCGCCCCTCTCGTGCGGGCGCGCGAGCGAGCGAGCGAGAGACAGAGAGAGAGAGCCCGCCTATGCCTCGCTTGCTCGTGAAGGGCTCGAAGGGGGGGACGCTTAGAGGCCGACGCTTGGCCACAGTAAAGTTCCCCTTTTAATATATCTATTGATAGTAGTCAATGCCCGGGGCGTTTCTTTTTCATCGGTCTATTTTATTTGCCTTCTCAATAGTGGCATCGTAAATCTAATAGAAGGATTTCCCTTCATTTTTTTTACTGAGAAAGATTAGAATATGGCCGCTACTATAGAATAGACGGCAGACTCGCCAGTCAGGCACACCCTGAGGAAAAATTCTAGAATGCAACGGGTATATTAGTGACGTGGCGTAACAAACCAATCAAATTAATCCTTTTAAGAATATATGTCCCATCATGATTGTAAAAAAGTATTTTTATTGTACTTTTGTTTGAAAAGAAGGAATGTGATTGGCTTGTTATTGATGACGTGGTGCAAGTGTGACAGTGTAGAATTCCTCCACCCTGAGGCTGACTACAGCAGATCGGGAGGTGACAGTTCCTATTTTCCTGTTTCCATTTCCTTATAAAATATTTTAATAAAAAATATTAATTAATATATTTTAATTTTATATTATTTTATTAACCTGATTTTTAATTAAATAAATTTAAATAAAAATTATTGAAGAATTAAAATAATTTAAATTGGTTTATGTTTGACGTAAATTTTGCAAGAACTATTGGTAACTAAATTATTTTAGGGTAAACTTCAAATACCACCCCTGTGGTTTCGCACTCTCTCACTTTAGTACCATGTGATTTAAAGTGTATCGAGTTAGTGTCCTGTGATTTTATTTTTATTTTTTCGTCAGCTTCTCCTTAATATTTCGTTAAATTATGTATAAAAAGTTTCAGATTTATCAAATATTTACTTTAGTACCCTTTAGTTTTAACTTTGTCATTTATTTAACGAAAAAAATTAATGGAATTGATAATAAAAAAAATAAAAATGAAAACACAAGGCACTAAATTGATGCACTTTAAATTACAGGGTATTAAAGTGAGAAAGTGTGAAACCATAGGGATAGTATTTGAAGTTTTCCCATTATTTTATAAAGGCATATGCGAAAAAATAATTAGGAAAAAAATTATCAAAATAATTTTAAAAATTTATTTAAATTAAAAATTTAATATATTAACTGTTAGTTATTAGTTATTTAATTTTATTTCATAAAAAGTTATTATAATTATTGAAGATCGTCAAATTTTTTATAAAATTTAATAAATATTTTGCTTAATTAGCTAAAATTTAATCATAAAAAATAAAAAAAATATAAAATATCAGTTAAAAAATAAATTTGATGTGTCTATTTCAAATCATCCTAATAGTTGAGGGGGTCTTCACTCATTTTTTACCAAAATGTTGTTTAGGTGAAAATGTGTAGAGACCTCCTAACTTTTATTTTTTGGACTTAAATAATTTTATCAAAAAACCTTATGAATTTTATCAAATTCATTAGTAATTTCACAAGATTTAATAATTTTAATTATCTTTGGTCGTTTTAATTTAGCTAAGAATAAAAATTGAAATTGAAAAAGAAATTTGAATTTGAGTGGGGCCTCAAGTCAAAGAAATAATATTTGGGGGGTATCTATTTATTTTTATCCATATTAAAGGAGAGAGGATACTATTTCGTGCACTACTAGGTGTTTAAGTGAATTTTATTCACTTTATTTCTAAAACACCCAATATAAAAATTTAAACCCTAATAATTTTTTTCTTAAGAGGCTTTCTATATTGTTGGTAGCCGAATTTCCCGACCCTTTGACCCGGCCAAAGATCCTCCTCGGGGAGCGTGTCGGGGTGAGGAACGACTGCAGATGGTGACCCTCGAAGTTTGCGTCCTTCGACAGATCAAGCGATTCGGCTAATGAAGGATCGGATCAGCCGAGTTCGAAAACCTTTACTGTAGAATCAGTTCGGCTGGAGGTGCCGAATGTATGAACTGTGCAGAGATCAATGTCGGCAGAAGAGCCGAATGGAAGAAGTACATAGTAACTGGTCGGCTGAAAGAGTCGGATAAATGAAATACACAATGACTGGTCGGTTGAAAGAGCCGAATGGAAGAAGTACACAACGACTGGTTGGCTGAAAGAGCCGAATGCCTTTATATAATAATAAAAAAGAGTGTGCCCGAAGGGCATACAGACTCAGAAATATAGTTTACAACAGAGTGATACCCGTGGGGCAGACAGACTCTGCAAATATAGTCTACAATGGAGTGATGCCCGTGGGGCAGACAGACTTCAGGATTCTACTTAGAGAACTACTCCTAGGAAAGCAGTAAATGCAGAAAAGAAAAAGATTACATTTAGACTACTCTTAGAAAAGCGATAAAATACAGAGGAAATAAGGGTGGTCTTCTCGTTCAGGATGGAGAAAGACCTTTATTACAGGCTTCAAAGTTACTATTTATAATATCTTTAAGCCCACATTATTGGTTGGAAGTAAGTAGTGGGGGGAGTGGTTGTAACCATGATCATGGAAGTTACACTAATTCCTCATGGAAGTTACGCTAACTCCTCATGGAAGTTACGCCCCACTTCTCAACCGTTCCTGCCTAAACGCTCTTGACCTTCAGGCGCCTTATTGCCGACTCCTGGTGTACCACGTGTCCTTATTTCTTTGGCTCATACGTAGTTTAGGTCGGCATGTCTCAATTTTGGCCTCAACAATGCTTCCCCAATAGTCTTTCGAATGAACATTCTGATGACTATTGGTGCCAAATCGATTGCTCAATAACACAGCCGAGACCCGAACTTTAGTTTCGCTGGTCTTGATCGGGTTAAAGAAAATGGCTTTTTATCATCTCAGCCGCATATATCTCGGTTTTATCAACTGATTCTTTACTTTTATTCGATTGGTTCGACTCTCCTTAAACCGAATGTTCTTCTATTAACGATTTCTCCTTGAAGAAAGTGGCTATGCCTAAGCTTTATCAGCCAATTCTTTACTATTACTGGATAGGTTCGGCTCTTCTTGAACCGAATGTTATTCTATCAAGAATTTTTTCTTGAAGAAAGTTGTTCTTTACCAGCCGTACATACCTCGGCTTCATCAGCCGATTCTTCACTTTCACCTGATTGGCTCGGCTCCTTTTGAATCGACTGTTCTTCTAGCAAGAATTTCTCTTTGCCTTTGTTTTGCTTTTTATATCGGCTCCATTGCAGCTGATTGTCCTCACTTTCCTTCCGAAATTGCTCATATTGGGCAACTCGAACACCTAGATCAAATAGGTTAGAAAAATACTTATCTTCAAAATAGTCTTTTATCTTAAAATGCAGACCATTTAACGCCATTTTGGCGAACTCTGATTCCGGCATTCTCATAAAGCACCGGGTTTTGGCTATTTTGAAACGGTTCAAATACTCTTCGACCGTTTCACCTGACATTTGTCGGTATAAAGCCAAGTCGGCGACCGATAATTGTGGCTTCGACCTATAGAATCACTCATGAAATTTTCTTTCTAATTCGTCCCAATCTTGGACGGAATTGGCTGATAAACTTGTATACCAAGTAAATGCCGTTTTAGTTAACGATGTGTTAAATAATCGAAGTCTCAAAAATGAGTCAGCGGTCGCTTCTCTACATTGGGTCGTGAACCGGGCTATATGCTCGACCGTATTCTCGGTCTCATCGTCCGAGAACTTGTCGAACTTCGGAATTTTCCAGTTTGCCGGATACGGATGCTCTGTATCTATGTTTGCGGGATACGGGGATCGAAAAACAGGCCGCATAGCCGGCCTGGCCCCTACTCCGAAGGTATTCCGAATGACTTCCTCAATCCGAGCATACAGCAGAGCTTGTGCTTGAGCCGAATTTGGCCCTTGAGGAACTCCAGAATTCTGTATTGCAGGGTTCGGTCCTTGCATATCATTAGGGGCCTGCCCTCCAGCCCTAATCCCTACATTTTGGGGCTGATAAGCTGGTAAAGGAGGTAAACCCGATGCAATCTCCGACTGAGGGCCGGCGTTTATATTCGCTGGCCTGTAAGCAACCTGGAAATGTGCCATTTGCGGTTGCACCTGTGAGACCGCCGGTGTGACGGGATTTTGTTGCGCCGGTGCAGTTTGGGGTTCTTGTTGCCCCCAGTAAGGTTGTTCATTTTGGGTAAATAACTGTCTGATTCGAATAATATTTTCATTGTAGGCCGTGATGGCGGCCGGCACTGCGTCTAGTCGATCGGCACTTTGATGGATATTTTGATCTACAGTTTGCAAGACTCGGGTCATCTGGCCGAGTGCCTGAGTTAGACTCGGCTCTTGATGAGCCGACTGTTCACTAGTCTCTCCTCCAACAGGTAGTACCGCCTGATTCTCATTTTCGGCACTACTAGCTTGGTCATTCCCTGAAGGCCTGCGAATGGCTCTATTCCGGAGGTTCATAGCATTATTGTCGGCCATTATATCTTAATAAAAAGTAAAATTACCTTAAATGGAGTCCCACCGGGCGTGCCAAAAATTGTTGGTAGCCGAATTTCCCGACCCTTTGACTCGGCCAAAGATCCTCCTCGGGGAGCGTGTCGGGGTGAGGAACGGCTCCTGATGGTGACCCTCGAAGTTTGCGCCCTTCGACAGATCAAGCGATTCGGCTGATGAGGGATCGGATCAGCTGAGTTCGAAAACCTTTACTGTAGAATCGGTTCAGCTGGAGGTGCCGAAGTATGAACTGTGCAGGGATCAATGTCGGCAGAATAGCCGAATGGAAGAAGTACACAGTAACTGGTCGGCTGAAAGAGTCGAATAAATGAAATACACAATGACTGGTCGGTTGAAAGAGCCGAATGGAAGAAGTACACAATGACTGGTTGGCTGAGAGAGCCGAATGCCTTTATATAATAATAAAAAAGAGTGTGCCCGAAGGGCATACAGACTCAGAAATATAGTTTACAACAGAGTGATGCCCGTGGGGCAGACAGACTCTGCAAATGTAGTCTACAGCGGAGTGATGCCCGTGGGGAAGACAGACTCCAGGGTTCTACTTAGCGAGCTACTTCTAGAAAAGCAGTAAATGCGCAAAAGAAAAAGATTACATTTAGACTACTCCTAGAAAAGTGATAAAATGCAGAGGAAATAAGGGTGGTCTTCTCGTTCAGGATGGAGAAAGACCTTTATTACAGGCTTCAAAGTTACTATTTATAATATCTTTAAGCCCACATTATTGGTTGGTTGAAAGTAGTGGGGGGAGTGGTTGTAACCATGATCGTGGAAGTTACACTAACTCCTCATGGAAGTTACGCTAACTCCTCATGGAAGTTACGCTACCCACTTCTCAACCGTTCCCGCCTAAACGCTCTTGACCTTCAGGCGCCTTATTGCCGACTCCTGGTGTACCACGTGTCCTTATTTCTTTGGCTTATACGTGGTTTAGGTCGGCATGTCTCAATTTTGGCCTCAACATATATAATGTAGATCGCATTTATAAAATTAGATTTTGATTTGTAATATTAATTATTAAAAATTAGGGTTGGTATATGTAATATTTATAAATCGAGTGCAGATAAATTTTTATAATTGAGAAGTGGGTTGGAAAGAGAAATTATTCCATGAAATGGGTGTATACTGTAGTGCACTGAACTTAAGAAAATTGCAAGATTCTAGTGTGAGAATAGTATTTTGAACTATTCTGGATGTTTTGAGGGTTGTAGGTTGTGTGTTGACCGATTTTTGGTGTCTTTTAGGTGCGAGAAAAGGTTTCCGATATCAAAATCTGCAAACTTCAGATTTTAGTGTTGAGTACCGGTACTAAAGTGAGCTACTAGAACCCTATAGAGTGCTAAAATGAGCAGCTCTCTGGTGTTGAGGAATCGGGTTGTGAGTACCGATACTGGGTTGAGTACTAGTACTGCATCAGGTTGGTACCGGAACGTAGTGTTAAACCCGAAATTCTAATGTACAGGTTCTGCGGGACTGGGCGTTTGGTATCGAAACAGCAGGTACCGGTACTCTAATTCGAGTATCGGTACTCAATGCTGTAGATGCAACTTCTTGCAGTTGAGTCTTTGAGGGGCTTAGTGGGGATTGTTACAACTTGTATATACCCTTCGCCCCTCATTTACTCAGCCTTTGTGCTGATGATTGAGAGGAAGAGTGGTAAGTTCCTCTCTCCCTCTCTCTTGAATTCTTCTCCCAAATTCTTTCCAATTTAAAGTTTTGATCTTCTTTTCTTCTTCTTTTTCATGGAAGCTTGTCTTGTGAACCTTGAAGGAGGCTTTGGAGAGAAGAAGGGAGCTTAGTTGAGGATTAATCTCTCCAACCCTAGCTTAGGTTTAGCTTGGTTTGGAGCTTCCCATAAGGTTAGTAATCTTCTTACCACATTTGATTGTGAATTTGTGAGGATTTGTGGAATTAAACCTAGTTATGAGAAAACTAGGGTTTAATTTGAAATTTCTTATTGTGGGGCTTTTGGAGCCCAATTGATGGTTGTGAAACTCTCTTTTAGGTGAGAATTGAAACTTTCTAGCTTTGATTGGAACTTTAGACAAGTTCTCCTTAGTGTAAGGTATTTTCTACTTATTTTAGGTGTAATTTTTGGTGAATTTCGTGGAAAACTTGTTAGAAGCTTGTAACCCTCTTAGAATTTTTGTTAGGGTGTTAGGATTCTCAAGGACAACTTCGTTCGAGGAAATGAAAGAGTTCGAGAGGTATCCGGCGGGTTTGACCTTACCGAAATGGGTGAATTCCCTCTATGTCTTCCACATTGTTTTAAAACTCGAATTCATGTATATTTATATTAGATATAACATAATGAAATTTTTAGATACATGCTACATACATGTTACATGTAGAAGTTTTATCCTTTATGTGGTAGAGATATATAATGTGGATTTGCATTCTAAATGGTATATAAATAGTGTTTTTTCCTTTATACAATAATAGAAAGTATATTAGGGATGGATAAATGATATGTCTCTTGGACCTTATATGATTAGTGGAATCAACTTGCAAGATATGTAACATGCTTGTTGTAGACAAGTTAGATATGACATATTGTATGTTAGTAGCAAAGTATGAACTTAACCTTGTTGCACTTGACTTAGTGGAATAACTAGAATTCAATATTGTGACATTGTAATGACATACCATGTTTTAGACATGATGAATGAGATTCTTATATTGTTGATTACGCTTGTTTGTCATTGTGCTCATTCACACAACTTGTGAGGGTTGCTCCCTACAAACCGGCACTCCGGAGTTGGCCTATGTTATGCTCACCCGTGCGGGATTGGGCGCCGAAGTGGATTGCCGTGGGCAAGACTCATTCCTAGCGGGGGAATGTTGACTACGACGGGGTCATAAGGCACGACGTAAGTCAGGACTACACCTTGTGTAGGTTCTCGTTAATTTGGGTAATGATAATTAAACATAATGATTAGACATCACTATTAGATAATGCATGATATTTGGACATGATAGTAGCTATTTACATACTCATTCATATGATAGATTAGTGTTCATACATGTTATATAACATAGTAAATTGGAGGCAAAGTAATGCTATAACTTTAATTCTTGTTTAATATTCATGCTATATTATTAGTTATTTTTGTTTCCTACTTATGTCTCAGCTGACCTAGTGGTGTAATTCACTTTTCTCGGCGGCTTACCTACAGGGAACTATTGTTTAATAGTTCTCACTCCCATGCATTTGTTGTTTTTGTTTCAGAGTCATCCACTGCGAGAGAGGTTAGGGACTACGGCAAGAGAGTCGCGTCTAGCTAGAGCTAGCTGGAAATATTCGTGTAAGTGGACACCCTTCTTTTTGTGTTAGTTTGGAGAGGTGTATTTGACCATCTTGTATAGAGACTACCTTATGTATTCGGTTGTATCTTTTGGTTATACTTTGATGTATATTCTTTTGGGATAACTATACTTTAGTTGTATTACTTTCCTTTCATACGTGTTTCTTTAGAGATTAGCTTTATACTTATGCTCTGGTTATCATATTAGGATTAATTTTCTTGTTCTATCTCTTGAATTAATGTTTATTGTAGATGCCTTGTATATTCTGAGTATATGGCGGGTCTGTGTACGCGTCGGGTAGGCTTTCGCTGGGGCTCGGGCGTGACACTGCTAGAGCCCGGGCGTGACATATACTTATCTTTTAGATACCTATATTGATAAATCTCTATCATTAAATGTTAAACACTGTAATATTTTGTATATAAACTTTTTATATGCTGTATATTATATCTATAAAATTATATTTTGATTTTAAAATATTAATAATTAAGAAATAAGTTTGGTGTATATAATATTTAATAGACCAAGTGCATGCAATGTTTTTGAAGTTGAGGTGGGAGAGTTCGGGGGAGACGGGTCACATTTTTGTTTCCTGATATGACTCAACTCTCCTGCAATGTAGTGTGTGTATATATATATATATAGAGAGAGAGAGAGAGAGAGAGAGAGAGAGAGAGAGAGAGAGAGAGAGCAAGCTATGGTACCACGATTTGGAATGTATGGAGGTTTTCGTATTTGTAAGTTGTTTTTTATAATTGAAGATCCGATTTGCTAATCAGTTTTGTTAAATATAAATTACAGTGTTGGAATTACCTAGAAACCAAATTTTATAATTTTTTGACTTTGTTTGTTTAGTGAACGAGCATGCTTAAAATGAAAGGCTAAAAATAAAAATTCCACAAAAAGCAATGATAAAAGACAAATTTTAAATGAGAAGTATTCATTTTGCTCTTGATGGTAAGTACAATTTTATAGTAAAATTAACATAATTTGGATTTTCTATACCATTGAATTTACAAACGTGCCACATCACCCATTAAAATTGTCATTTTTGATAGCCTTTGATACTTGGTAAATGATGCCGAAAAATTATGAATTTAGTTTCTAAATAGTTGTAATAGTATAGATCATACTTAATAGTGCCGATCATCGAACTGAATATTCTATCATCGAAAATAACTTACAAACACGAAAGGCTGCAACATTTTTACCCTTTACATGACCTAACTCTCTTTTAATGTAGTAGTAGTATATATTCTAAGATTTCTTTAGTTAAGATATATTCTAACTATTTTTCATATGATTTTTGCAGAATTTTGGTATAAGCATTTGTTGGAGATTTTCCATTACTTGGAAAAATCTCTTGGGCTTAAAAAAATGGATGGGATAATTTGGCTCGGGAAAACAAAAGATTTTTGCCGACTATTCAGCAGGTTTTTGTTGCTTGCAGATCCATCACTAATTATTATGATGACTTTATATTTGCATGTTATATAGGCCATGAGTTGAGAAAAATCTAATTATTATTATTATGATTATGAAACTTAGTGAGTTTTGAAAAATCTATAGAGTCTTGTAGTTGTACATAGGAATATTACCGTTAATGTTTCTCTTTCTAAAAATTACTATGTTCAGACAATAAATGACATTTGACTCGACATTGACTATATGCTATCTTGGTTGTAGGCATAAAGAGGACTAGTGTAGCAAACTATTGCGTCGCTGAGATTAATATTCATGAACCAAGAGCCTCGAGATCATGTAATAAGAAGTCAATTGGAGTGAGAGCTTAGTAGTGTACTTGGAACAAAAGGGCATTCATAGTCCAAATATTTATAAGCTGGTAGTGTAGTCATCAAAACTGTAGGGAGGGGTAAGGGGAGGAAGGAAGAGAGAGAGAGAGATGGTGGATGGAGTGGTTGGCAACAGTATTGGCTCCATCACCGTCCTTGTCGAGGGCACGAAAGGCATGGTGAAAACGGCAGTCAAAGGGCTCCAAGTGGAGAAAGAGAGAGGGCGGGGAAGGGGAGTGGGGTGGGACAATAGATGGAGCAGATGGTCGGAACACTATAATAGATAAGAAATATTAATTAGAGAGAAAAGACGAAACATCAAGGAAAGAAGATTAAACCGAAAAGATATTAATTGAAAAGGGAAGAAGAAATAGTAGGAAAGAAGAGAAAACCCAAAAAATATTAATTGGGGAGGGAAGAAAAAAGAGTGAGAAAAGAAGAGAAAACCAAAAAGTTGAATCCTTTTTTCATTTTTAATCAACATAGAAGAGGAATTGCACTCGATATGTGTTTGTTCCTTACGTAAGATTACTTAATACACATTTTCCTAACGCAAGTGGCAAAGTGCTTTGTTGTTGGTACCCGAGGTTCCAAGTTCGAATCCTAATTGATTCATATTTTCATCTAAGTTTGTTTCTAAATGAAATAAAACGAAGCGAAGGCATACTACCCATCTCTGAAAAAAAAAAGAAGAAAGATTACTCAATACACAGATGCATGGGATTACACCCCGTGCGCATCCATTCTTTGGTTATTTGCTGTAAAAGTTAGTGCCATTGCTATAAAAATCAGTGCCAATCAGTGCAACAAAATTAGCAATGAGAGTGGAAAATGTACTCGAAAATGCTATTTTGAGAAATTATGTGTGACCAAAGATTAGTCATTAATTAACCCCAGGTAGCAAACTGCCATTTGTTAAATAGTTTGGCTTTCTTTACATTTAATCATATCCTATTCCTTTCAAATCACCTGAATGAGAAATCAGATGGAATAATGTATAGATCAAAGGAGTAACAAATTTTGAGGACATTTCCAAATCAACAAGTGGCTTTATTGAAAGGTATCAGGTCCTTCCCAGAACATTCCAGGAAACAACTCTTCTGAGTACAAGCAACAGAAACCACTCGCTGGAGTAAATACAAATTGTTTTTACAGCCAAATCAGATAAAACAAAGAGCTAGAGAAATTCCACAAATGGAACAAAATGATAGTCAACGTCGTACTCATCCTTCCACAGGTGCCTCTTGTACCTCAGAGAAGTAATCTTGACTGTAAAAATGAGAACCAGGTCAAATAGTGTGTAGCAGTTTCAGTAGAAATGTAGTACTAAATAGAGAATCAAACCCATAATTTACTGAAACAACGGAAACAATAAATCCTGTTATGTTGTACTTAAATCAAGTATAGTGGGCAAAACAGGGTTTAGATAATGATTAAAATTTTACGGATAGTTTAAGTGCTTTGCTGTAGTTGTCATATGCTAACATATGAGCAAAATCAACCCGAGTTACATGCCAATTGCTTAGTTTCCCGTCCATAATTACACCATACTAGATCGATCTTCTATGTAACAACAGGCATGTCTTTGCTATCAAAGGTAAATCAATCAATCACTGACTGATCAATTTCTTTCCTTTTTTTCTCCTTTTTCACTTGGTCGTTGTTTGTACATGCGTGAGTGCATGGATAGCATGAGTGCATATGTAGCGTACGTGCATGCATCCACGCGTGTTGGTGATGTGAAAGATTGGATCTTCTCTTATTAGAGTCTAACGTATGAAAGAAACAATTGTTGATACATGGTTGCAGGCTCTTAGCTTACTGTGAGCCGTACACGCAAAATCAAAATCTAATTGGTTTTTCAGGCCCAGCCTAAGCTACATCTATTACAAAACAAACAATACCCTAGAATTATATACAGACACTTGTTTCTCTTAAAGGTTTCTACATAATAAAAGATGATTAATTCGAAACTATTCCTCTTGCAGAGGCTATTTATGTCACAAGCTTAGCCTCTATCCCCACCCTCATTCACTACCCACTCTACTCGTCCCCACCCCGCCCTTGTGGCGATCTCTCCCCTCCGATGGAGAATTGAGTTCCCAGTAGATTAGATCCAGGCAAGTTGATTAGAGTCGATTTTATGTAATTAGGCTTTTGGGGTTAATCCAGTTCCAATGTGACTCAAGTTTGAATTAGGTTAGCATTTGAATATTTGAATTGAATTTGGGATAATATTAGATCTGTTTAAATTAAATTTTTATTCTCTATGAGATAAACTCTAGGAATTTGTGATTTTTTTTCTAGTGCTATAAATTCTAGAGAAGTTATTCTATGAATAAACCCCATAATTCTCACTGTATTCATGATGGTCGTTTCGATTAATGAAGTTCGGTGTTTTAGATTTTCCTTTCAGCATCATCTTTCCACTCCTCTTTGAAGGGCATAGCCTAATATTCTCTGTAGGGCAGAGAGTATTCCTCTCCTCTTTCTCTTTACTCGTCTTTCTCAACTATTTTTGAGTGTTTCATGCTTCGGACTTCGGATAAAATAAAGATGCCTGTATTTTTAATGATTACATTTTATTATTTAAACATTGTTATATCTCCTCAAGCATACATAATACAAAACTTTATCAATCTTTGAGTTGAAATAAAAAATTCTAGATAAAGGCCTTGTTTGGTACCAATTATATCCTCACTTTCAAACTCAAATTTCATATGGTTGGCTAGGCAGATGGACTTCCCTATTCTTCTTTTAGGCGCTTAGCTTGCAAATCCCACTTTTTTTAAAAAAATACAAAGCAGTAAATTTTTGTTATTCTGTTTAAAACTTCCATAGATGCATAGATTGCAAATCATCTGCCACCATCCACAGACATTCACGGAATAGATGGACAAGTGAATTGAATTCATATATAATTCTTTAATTTGCATCCAGGTTCAACCTAATGGATCTGAGTGCAGATACTGATCCCATTTCAAGTACACGAGTATAAAATATCAAGGAAAAAAAAACTACAACAAGGGAGCAGTTTTACCATACCGTATTTTTCGCGTAAGTTGATATATGCCTGTTCCAGCCATTGCAACGTTCACACTAAAAAGGTTCCAATTTTTCTGCAACACCATAAATAATCCCCAAGACGAATCAGTCAGAAGAAATGCAAAACACAGAACCCTCTACTTAACATATACAAGATACTGGAAAGGATTCACAAGTGAGTTGCTTAACCAAAAAATTAAGTTTCCATGAGGTAACTTAAGAAAATATTTCAATGTTCAATTAGATTTTACATGGAAAGTTCAGAAAATATTTCAATTTTCAATTAGTTTCTAAAATGAAAATTAATCAATCAAATGATGAAAAGTTGACAAGAATATTGAAGAAAAGATCAGTGTATATCATGATCGAAAAGACCAAACTGAGACTTCCGATGGGAGTCAACAAAGCCACCATAATACCTTCATGCATTTATTAAATATAAAGATGGATTTCCTAACCTCTCCTCCTTAATGTAACCACTAACTAGCAAGCCTCACACCGGACCCGCATCAATCAGTCCAATTAATGGCACATTTTAACCATCTATAACCTCCCGTTTCAATTTCTGCAGTCTTTTTCCGACTCTTATAAGCTCTGAAAATAGTGGTTACTCTGCTCCCCGAGTACTTTCAATAGGACCCAACCTTCTCCTACTTCACTGAAAGAGATTCCTAGAGTTTTCCTGTTTGCCGAAAAGAGGGATTCAACTGCTTCAAATTAATTATCTATATTCTCATTGCCTCGACATTGTAACTTCAAATCAAATTATTGAATGGATGCTATCTCTTCTAAATTGAAATTCAAATGTACGCAAATTCAGGTAAAATGCTGTGCCTGCCAGTTTACCATAACCAGACCAACTAAAGATCGGCTTTAAGGCTCCAAGTAACCCACTAGTATTAGTATACGTAACTTATTGGATCTGAACCAAATAACTAGAAATATTTATTCAGCTTAAGTTATTCGAACAAAAGGGCTAGTACTTCATTTTCAAACAGTGTCCCCACATTATCTTGATATGGGACAACTGAGTGTGACATTGGTGGTAGAAAAGTTTCAGGATAAAAAGAGCTATTGAAATGATAGAATTAGGTTATCCACAAATTGTAAATATTTGCCCAACAACACTTGATTTATTCTGATAATATGAAATATTAGTCTACCGGGGATGCTTACTAAGAAACTGGAAGAACAAACTTTGAAACTTATTGGTCAACTAGATCACACTTCCTCAAATTCTTTTATTTATATGATCACTATCACCTGTCACTGCATACGATTTTGTCCACAAATAATAGATAGAAGCAAAGAACAAGCTCAGATAAATAAACTAATACAAAACTATAGCGCAAAATTAAGCAAGGTAACTGTACTACAAGAATCGTACATGAATTCAATTAGCCAGTTCAAAGGTGCAAATTTACCTCCTTAGAAGTATTAGCCATTACATTGGAAGAACCATAGTATGTTCCTTATAAAAGTAAGACAAACAATATCCTACCTTATAAGAAAGGAATCACAGCTATAAAAAGTTTGCAACCAATAAAACTATAAGTTTTTCCAAAAGCCTACAGGGATGCAATACAACCCCAAAGTTACAAAAAGGACACAAACATTAATAGGATAAAGAGAAGTTTGGTCTTGCCATTACTACATAATTATCAAATAGATGAGTAACCAAAATTTATGAAAGAGAAGCTAGGATAAGCTAGAATAATCTTTTCTCAATGAGTTACCAAGTGTGTGGACAGAGTCATATATAGTTTTTGGAGTCAGGGTCCATTGCTTGGAGCAATGCTAAGAGTTTTGACTTGAAACCTGAAATTGTAGGTTCGAAACTCTTTAATCACATCATGCAGAAGTCCCCTCTTAGGGTGTGATAATTGATAAATGAATACTGCCCTTTTAGATCATTATTCAAAATGAAAATTCTATTTATAGAGGTAATATAGATGAATAATCAGCATTAGCAAGAGCAGGACTGAAAGACTGCTATTTAGCCATGAGTACCATCAAATAGCAAAGCTATCAAAATTGCTGCATCTTGAAATGATTTACTTGTGTGTGAAGAATTCCAAAATCAGAAGATGTCGGCAGGGATCATATTGACTGTGGCGTAACATGTTCTCAACATTAGTATAATCCCCATGCCTACGGCATGACTCAACGCCATCTTTTTGGTGATTTTTTTCAATCAAGCAAGTTTAAAATTGCTTTCCAAAGTTTTTTTAGCCTACCAGTCTATAAGTGACCCAAATTTGATGAAATGGATGACCAATTTGGGTTTTGATATCCCCAATTTGTAAAATTTGTTTGCCACAAATCCAAATAACTTCATGAACAAATGAAAATTTAGTGACATCAGTGAAAAAATGGATAAACCTTTAAGTTTATCAATTGCAAGCATCATTAAATTTTAACGCAATTTAAGACAAATTTTCGTAGGGTTTGTTTCATCCACTAAATTTAATTCTTAATCTAATAATCTGTTGTACTGCTATTAGAAAATTTCTTTGAAATTGATAAGTAACTCCATTAATAAAGAACAAAAGATTTAATAAAAATATATTTAAAACGAGAATATACTATTGCCAAGAGTCCTCGGCAAAAGGGTGTTGGCACATGGGTATTCTGCATGTGCATATATAATGATCTACAGATACTTGAAAGATACGTCAAGAATATGTTATAAGATTAAGAGCTTACCGGAGTAATCACCAGACTATAGCGTGACCAAATAAGCCCAGTGCAAGTAACAGCTACGTGCCAGAAAAAAAAAGAAGAAAGAAAAATTAATGTCAAATTATCATAAGCTAGTCAAAAAAAAAAAAGTTTCTCAATATTGAATAAGTTTCATTAGCATCGCATACCAACTTGCTGAGGATAAGAGATCTTTTCAGGTGGTTTTGAGAAGTCAGCAATATTGGCAATGCTGATACCCCATTTGAAAGTTGGGGCCCAAAAGTGAACTGCAAGTAATTTATATTTTGGGTCAGGAAAAGAATCTGTATAGTCCATTAGTCCTAATTATGACAAATCAGTATTTGTCTTGGTCCTCAATATATATGTACATATGAAGTTCTGAAGCCTTTCTAGATTGCCCAACGATTTCACCCGGTAATGTATTATCAAAAAGCCCCTATAACAAGTTTCTCTAACCTAAAAACTGCAAATATTTTTACTGTTGAACAATTTAATATCACTATTTATGAACCGGTTGATACTGCATAACAGAATACGATCATACGAGGAAGCACTCCAGAGAATACGAGCGTTGCTTTATATTTTAAAATACAAAATGCTATGCAGGATAAACCAATGGAAGTTATCAGACTTTCATCATTATTATTGCCAGCTCCAGATTCTAGATAGTAGCATATTCAATCCAGTACCCCCAAGCTAAGCGACAAACTACAACATATTAATCCTTGATATACCAACTCTAAATTATATTCTATTGATTGTCATCAAGAAATAAAAACAGCTCAAAAATTTATCCATGACAAAATGGTATTACATCAAACTTCTTACATTTACACGTTCTCATAGACTTTGAAAAGCAAAATATTAGCTGCTGCCTCTTTACATCAAAGAGATATTGATCAATAGAACTTAAAGAGTTATCTCAGTCATCAAATACATTTGGATGAAAAATATTACACCAGAAATGGTGGAAATTGACATATAAGAGCGAAGCTCGTGACGCATTGGGAAAGGGAAGTGCAAAGAAGAAAAGTGATACTGTACAATTTTAGGCATCATAATTATGTAAGTGATAAAACTGAGAGAGAACGAACTAGTTTTTGGCCCAGCAGGGTGGTTCCATAGAGCTTGAAGCTTTGATGCTGCCATTTGATGCTATTTTTCCTTTTACCTCTCTATTCTGATTCTTCTTTCTTCTGAGAACAGTATATTCACTGAATAAATGTTCAATAAAGGATATCATTGCAGGTACATACAAAGGAAAATGCCAACCAATGACTCAAAATAGCAGTTAAAGAACCGAATAATGAACTAGAAAAAGTGAGGAGCATTTGATTTTTTTCCAAACTACTAGACTTTTCAAAGAATGCCAGAATGCGAGACTAAGTTTATAACTAATCTAGAATGCTCTATATTTTCTAGTTGAAATGACGAGATTGTCACAGTTCAATTTGGGTCGGGGATGCATAAGGAGTTTACAACTTTTTGTTAATGAGGAATATTACGTTGCCATAACGATTTCACTACTATCAGTTATGGGAATGACCCTCTACCTCAGGGCAATGTAAGATGCCTACAAGTCAGGAATCAGGAATAATTTCATGACTCTCCAGTAAGGTCCTCATGCGTTCCCGACCTGAGTTGCATGGTGGCAGTTTTATGTAGAAAATTTAGATTGTTTCCAACATATTAGAAATCAATGGAAGAATCAACTCCTAGCATTAATAGACCCTGATGTAGGAAGTAGGCAGCTAACCAACTAATCTTTCGTATTACCAAATCTAAAAAGCTGAAAGATAAGAAGACACAAAGGAACCCTTTACTGGCATCTTTTTACCAAATAAACTTGCCAGAAGACTTAATGTAGGTACATTGGTACAAACATGCATGTAAATTAGCCACTCTATTCCGATAGGTTATAAATTACCAATTTTCAAAAAACCAGCTACTCGAGGAGTTTAAGATTCAGCAGATTGCCTAGCCTGTGACTTAACATAAACCTCTAAACCAAATGTTATCATCAATCCCCATCATCTAGACCATTCTTATGTCTAGAACAAGGGGAAGGTTACTCATTATAGAAGCCTAAATTACAACTAAGATGTTAGACTGCTCTACCTAACAACTAGCCTTATACCTTTTAAGGCTTGTCACTTTATGCACGCTTCTTTTTTTGCAGGAAATTTGGCATCAATTTCTAGAAGTTGATATTAATAGAAAATATGCATGAGAAATTTGTAAGTTCCTTCATAGTCTTCTTGCTACTAAATTGAGCTCCGAGTAAAACCATATCAGGTAGGATGAGCTAATCTGACAAAAACACAGCATTCTTAAGTATTTCGTTCAATGTTAAAGTTTAAGCACCATGCTAAAGTCTACTTCAATGTCTTATTGTGTTTAGGATAACTTAGTATGATAAAGGACACTCAGAATTGAGATGAGACCATAGAAAATGTAAATGATGATTTCTTTTCTAGTTTAACTTCTGATATGTATATATGTATATATAGAATTATGCTACTATACTGTCGATAGTACCAAGCGCTTGGTGCTATCGAGTTTTCGGTCGTTGGATAAAAGGATGTGCGGTTAGGACGATAATGGTCCCCTAGAGTTGAGTAGTTGGTTGATTGAATAGTATAATTTAACAGGTGGAAATGATCAAAGGGTAGATCTAACAGCAGAAAACTCGATAGTACGAAAAGCTTGGTACTATTGATAGTATAGTAGCCGGACTCTCTCTCTCTCTCTCTCCCTCCCTCCCTCNACGAAGAAGAGGGAAGAACGCCAGGGCACCGGAGCTCTACCCGGAGCTCGTTGCCCTCAACGCCGTCCGCTCCCTCGTTGGCCTCCTCGGCCCCGACATCGCCGACATCGCCGTCGACGTCGTCTCCCTCCTTATCGACCTCACCGACGCCAACGTCCTCGGCGACCACGACGACCCCGCGCACGCCCTCGTCGCCGCCCTCGTCGACAACAACGTCCTCGTGCTTCTTGTCCAGAAATTCACTCGCCTTTCCGAGGCCGACCCCGACGAGGTTCTTCTCCCTCGCCGGTGACGAAGAAGAGGGAAGAGGAAGAGGAAGGAGGAGGAAGGAAGAAGAAGGGAAAAGAGGAAGAGGGAAGAGGAAAAAGAAGAGGGTTCGCCACCGTCGGTGCCGCATCTCCTTGCCGGCGACGAAGAAGAAGGAAAATGAAGAGGAGGAAGAGGAAGAAGGGTAAATACGTCAATTCACACTATAATTAACCATAGTTAAGTATTTTAACCGTGGTTAACGAAAATTTTCTAACAGATCTGGACGGCAGGGATATATCTGCATAACTTAGGACTTTTGCAGAGACAACTTATGGAGTTTCCGTTTTGCAGGAATATTTTCGCAATTCACTATGTTTGCAGGGACGTGTATGCAAATAACCCTATATATATAATCTTAATTTGCTTACTTAATTTGATTACTGTATACCTTAATTTGCTTACTGTAGGGGACATGTTCTATTCATATACTTGAAATAAACTGCTGATTCTCAGTATTGTTGTTGCAAATCTGTGGATGCATTTGTGAAAATGCTTGAGCTTAACTTGGCCAATATTTTTTTTCAAATAAGGCAAAGCAGCCTTAATCCTTAAATGAGGCCATGTATGTAAGAAGTGGAGCTTCAAAAATCACAACTTAGGTCCAATAACAAAAGCACGCTTGCTAGTAATCTTACCTAAAGCTGATTCAAGTCATAAGTTAGCTCAGAACGATTATGAACCTTGAATTGCACACATGTTAAAGATTTAAGTTAAGTTTTGGTCATATTGAATCAAATAAAATACAGAAAATCAACCACCAAACGATAACCTCAAAGACATCTATATTCTTCAACTTTACTAGAAGAAACTTTATTCTCAGTAAAATAGATAATAAATATGATACTATATCTGCGGAAAACAAATATATCTTTAGCCTCCGTTTGGTTGGGGGTTAAGGGTGGAATAACCCCTTAACCCATTTTATCCCCAAACACTTCTAAAAATGGGTGGGGTTAGCTAACCCCAGCTAACCCCACCTCAAATGGGTTATCCCGGATTAGCTAACCCCACCTAACCCCATCAAACCCCAACCAAACACTACTTTCTATTCATAATAACCCACTATCCTTTTTATCCCACCTACTCCAACCAAACACTATTTTTCACTAACCTGAACTAACTCCAACCCCTAACCAAACACAAAAATACTCTAACCCCACCTTAACCCTAAACTTAACCCTATCCCTGAAATAACTAGTTTTTCCTTAACCCCGAACCAAACGGTAGCTTACTGTTTAGTTCCGGTTAGAACTTTCAAATTCAACCTATATTATAAGTAAAACCAACATAAAAGCCTCTTGAATGACCTATGACTGAATTCACGGCAGCACATGAAAGAGAATCAGGAACTTGGCTCCCTAAACCTGAATCCTCGGGTCCTCTCACCGGTACTCGAAACCACAACCTCATCCTTCCCCTCCTCATGCCTTATCACTAGGGATCCCCGCGATTTGGGCAATTTATCAATCGAATTTCTCTATGTTCTTCCTTGCTTATCATCTCGCAGTACCCGATACCAATAATAATAATAATAATAATAATAATCTTACCATCCCCCCCTTTTCAATCCTATCACAACTCATCCGATCCCAAACCAATCCTAACCCTCTCCTTGCTCCAGCACCAAACCCTACCAAATCACCATTTCATCAATCGAATCCTCATACATAAATCACACCTACCGCTTCCTTAGCTGCGAATCCACCCAAGAGTGAATCAACAGGGCATTTGATAGGAGCAATCCTACTGAAAAACCAACCAAAATCATAATAAAATCGATAGAGAATCTCGATCTAATTACGAAAATTACTGATCGTATAGAAAGGAAAAATTAAAATCTAAATCGATAAAATGGTGATGAACACAGAATCACCCCGACTGGGCATCCCAAAACCCTAAAAAGAGTAAAATAGCTTTAGAGGGAGAAGAGGGATGACTTGTTACCTGAGAGAGAGAGAGAGAGAGAGAGAGGAGGGGGGGTAAGAAGCGAATAGAACTGAGGCCGCCTCGACCTTCTCCGTAAGTCGTCGTCTTATTGGCTGCACGAAACTTGACGTCTGACCCACGGAGGGGGAAGTATGTTTATGTGCACTTGGTGTGCCACGTCATTTTTAAACCGGCCGGTCAGAAGAAAAGAAGTGCGAGGTGGTGCTCAAGAAGTTATTGCGTACACCAGGTGTATAAATAAATCTCATACACCGTACAGTGAGAACCCGATGATCGTGACTTCAAAATAAAGAATCTAAAATTTTTGGCTAATTTGCATAAAAAATCCACTAGTTTTGGGCTTTTGTAAAATCGGGCCATCTTTTTCGTATTTGCAGATTTGGTCCGCTTTTTCAGCCATCTGACCAAAACACCCTTATTACTTTTTCTCTCTCTTTTTTCTCTCTCCGTTTTTTTTTTCTCTCGTTTATTTTTTTTTTTCTCTCGCCGAAGAGGCAGCGGAGGCAGAGGCGGAAGCGGAAACGGCCCGTCTCACCTCTCACCCTCTCGCCCTCGCCCTCGCCCTCGCCCTCACCCGCGCACCCCCACCTTCCTCACCTCCGACCCCACCGAGGCTGCGCCGCAATTCTTTTTTTTTTCATCTCCGACTCTCTTCCATCTCCGACGACGATGCCTCTCTCGCCCTTCCCCGCCCTTCTCGTCCTCTCCCTCTCCCTCCTCCTCTGCCGCCTTCGACGACGACGCATCTTCGCCGACGCCGACGCCGACGCCGACACCGTGGAGGCCGCTACGGCGCTGCAGTCTCGGAGCAGGGGTTCTTAGCAGCGTTGTCGCCGGCGCTGGCAGAGACGGGTAACAAAAATAGAAGAAACAAGAAAAAAAAAGATAAAAAATTATAGAAAAAAAAAAGATGAGGATGAATTGCACCGTTAAAATAAAATTGCACTATTTTAAAAGAACGTTGCACTATTAAAATATAAACTGCAGCTTTAAAATAAAAATTACACTCTTTAAAAAAAAATTATACTCTTTGGGAGATATTTACACTGTTTCATCTCTTATTGCACTCTTTCAGATATAAACTGCATCCATTAAGATGAAAATTATACTCTTTAAATAAAAGTTGCATTCTTTGAGAGATATTTACACTGTTTTTCTTCTTCTTGCAATCTTTGAGATGTAAACTGCACCATTTAAGAGATATTTATACTGTTTCTACTCTTGTTGCACTGTTTCTCCTCTTGTTGTACTATTTCTTTTCTTGTTATACTGTTTCTCCTCTTAAAGGGTGCAGTTTAAGAGGAAAAACAGTGTAATAAGAAAAGAAATAGTATAACAAGAGAAGAAACAATGCAATAAGAGGATAANAAACAGTATAAATATCTCTTAAAGGGGTGCAGTTTAAGAGGAAAAACAGTGTAATAAGAGAAGAAATAGTGCAACAAGAGGAGAAACAATGCAACAAGAGGAGAAACAGTGTAAATATCTCTCAAAGAGTGTAACTTTCGTTTAAAGAGTGTAACTTTCATCTTAATGTATGCAGTTTACATCTGAAAGAGTGCAATAAGAGGAGAAACAGTGTAAATATCTCTCAAAGAGTGCAATTTTTATTTAAAGAGTGTAATTTTCATCTTAAAGCTACAGTTTACATCTTAAATAGTACAACTTATGTCTATAATAGTGCAACGTTTTTTTAAAACAACATAATTTTTTTTAACGGTGCAATTTCATCTTCATCTTTCTTTTTCTATAATTTTTTTTCTTTATTTTTTTTTCTTGCTTCTTCTATAATTTTTTTTTGTCACCTCTCTCTGCCAACGGTCACGGCGTCGGCGACGACGCCGCTAAGGACCCCCTGGGGCCGAGGCTGCAGCGCCGCAGCGACCTCCACGGTGTCGGTGTCGGCGAAGATGCGTCGTCGTCGGAGGCGGCAGAGGAGGAGAGAGAGGGAGAGGACAAGAAGGGTCGGAAAGGGCGAGAGAGGCGTCGTTGTCGGAGACGGTGGAGGAGAGTTGGAGAGGAAAATAAACAAAAAAAAAAAGAGTCGCGACGCGGCCTCGATGGGGTCGGAGGCGAGGAAGGTAAGGGGTCCGCGGGCTAGGGCAAGGGCGAGGGCGAGTGTAGCGTATCGAAACCTCGATAGCGATTATCGAACTTTAGCCAAATTGGTTAAAGTACCGAGAGAAATGGATGGACAAACTCCAGTTGACATTCTAACAATGTTGGAAGAGTCAAAGTCGAGTCTCGAGAGTGTTAAGCAAGTTTTAGCATTGTTCGGCGCAATTTAAAAGTGAACAATGCAAAAGGAATAGTTAGGCAAGTTCCATTAAGCGTTCTAACAATGTTCGAAGGGTTAAAAGTGAGTTTAAGAAGGGTTAGAAGGGTTTTAGCATCGATCGTCGCGAAATAGAATCGAAAAGGAGCTAAAACTGCAGTTTTGGGCAATGTGTACTAGTACAACCATCGGGCTGTACCGGTACAACCAGCAGACCGAGAGAAAGAACTCTCGGGTTTGGTCTCTGTGCGAAAGTGTACCGGTACACCCTTGGTGTGTATCGGTACACATTGGTAAAACCCGAGAGGGCTGCTCTCGAGTTGGCCTCCACGTAGAAAGTGTACCGGTGGCAGAACTAAAGTGTACCGGTACACTTTGGTCTGGCAGCACCAAATTGGTCTGCTGCAAATATGGATAAGTGGAGGGCTTTTTGGTAATTGTAGCACCTTATAAATACCCTCAACACTCTTCTCTCCTTCTCCCACAGCCAACACTCATCTCCCTCTCATTTTTCTCTTTCTCTCTCTAGAAATCTCTCCAAGGAACAAGGAGAGGAAGGAGAAGAAGGGTTTTTGAAGGAGTTTTGGAGGGTTTGAAGCTTTGGGTCTCTTCTACAAGGTGGACTTGGGGGAGCTTAGGGCCAAGGTAAGGTTTTCATGTAAGATTAGGGTTAGCTAGGGCTTGGATTTAATGCCCTAAATCTGTGGTTTTGGGCTTCTTACAAGAGTAGAAACCTTCTAGAGGCTATAGAACACATGAAAACTCATGTTTTCTTCAAGGGCTCTAATGGTGGATTTTTAGGGTTTGCATTCTAAACCCTAGAAATGGTTTAGATAGTTCTAAATGAGCTTCTAGATGTTGGACAAGCTCTTTTTTGCTTGTTTTAGAGATTAAAACCTAGGATTGAGCAAATGGTATTATTAGGGCACCAAATTTGGAGCTTTTGCCCTAGGGAGTTTCTAAGGCAAATTGACCTTATAGAAACTTAATTGGGGGTATTTCTGACACGTTGGGCAACTCGGTTCGACGTTACGAAAAGGTCTAGATAAAGTTATTGAGAAAAAGCCTAATTTGGCTTCGTTTTGCCGCATGCGAAAAAGTAGGGCTTCAAAAATTCTAAGAAATTCACCGTAACACCTTTGCAACCATACAAGGTGGGTGGTGCATACCGAAGACCTCGAAATTTCTTTTATGTCTAAAGTGTCATATTTGAGCATTTGTATGTATTGAGCATATAGCATAGTAGGGTTATTGTGAGCTTCTTATTGCATGTTGTGAGTTCACATGCATGTGAAATAAAAGTGAGAATCTATAAACCCTATGTATGCATGAAAAAATGACAAGAACTTAGTGGATTAGAGAACAAGTGTGACATATTGACATAAAGGTAGTGAGTAACATTGAAGAGCCAAGAACACTAGAATTGAACACTTAGAAAATAAGTGTGACATGAGTAAATGAGTACCAAGAACAAAGTAGTGTGTATGACACAAGTGTAAGTCAAAGAATGCAAGTGAAAAGAGAAAGTAACATTATGACATTATGACATAGCAACCTTAAAGTTAAAGATCATATGTACATTGTTTCCTTGTAGTTAAGGAATGGATTGAACTTCACATCCTTATAGTTAAGGATTGGATCATACTCATCTATAAGTTCTTACTCGAGGGTGGTAGCTCCCCCTCGAGCGATGTGCTCCAGAGTTGTCATCACTGGGTCGTAGTAATCTCCCCAGAGGACGGTCCCGTCGGGCGTAGTAGTCTCTCCGATACTTGGGATTTGAGTTGGTGAGTCTATTAAGAGCGAAACCTACGGGCTGGCCAAGAGATTGGGTAATGAAACTATGATCATGCATTCATCATGAGTATTTTATCGAGCATCGCATTACTTATTGTTCAGGCATATTAGCTGCATTTGTTTAGTTGGTTACTATCTATCTGTTCTTCTATTATGCCTGATTAGACCTAGTAGGAAAGTCGGCGTGGTTCGTTGCCGAACTCACTGAAAACTTTGTTGTAGTTCTCACACCCCATTTTTCACAGAGCTGGGACCGAGCGAGCCGGCGGACGACCGCGGTAAGGGCACCGCGCCCTAGATAGCGACCACCCGAGATGGTTTCATATTTTGTAGTTGCATTCCCTTTACTATCATCTTTTGTATTTGATGATTCTAGATGTTTATGAGTATGATGTAAAAGATATTTACTTTAAATGTCAAAAGTTATATTTTGAAATATTGTGATGTAAAAAGAAATGATGAAAGAGCATGTAAAGGTACTTGATTAAACTAGTATACATGCATGTGATTTAAAGTTAATCATATTACTTGTTGAAGTTTAGTTTAGTACTTTCACTTTGGCTATTGCTTGCCCTCGTGCAAGCCATTGTGTTTGCTTTCGCATGTGCAAATTTTATATTCTATCTGTACCTGTTGTTGAGCCTTGGGCGGACAGGGGAGGCTCTGTCCGTTCGGCGTCTGTTCGACGCACTCGAACCGGCCAAAGGGATCGGGCTCGGGGCGTGACAGCGAGAGCATGAGGGTGGGAGGCGAGGCGGGCCGTTTCTGCCTCCGCTTTTTCCTCCGTTGCTTTCTTAGGCGAGAGGAAAAAAAAATGAACGAGAGAAAAGAATAGGAGAGAGAAAGAGGAGAGAGAAAAAGTAATAAGGATATTTTGGTCAGTTTGCTGAAAAAGCGGACCGAATATGCAAAAACGAAAAATGTGGCCCGATTTTGCAAAAACCCAAAACTAGTGGATTTTTTATGCAAATTGGCCAAAATTTTTTTAGATGCATTCTATGACAACTAAAATGCTTATACGTCAAAATCGCAATATTTGGATGCAAATTAATTTCTTATAAAATAAAGCATGTCTCCTTCTCTATGTTGTTTTTTTTTTTGAATAATTTAATGACTAGATAATAGATTTTAAAAAAATACATGATATTTTGTGTATAAGCTGTCTAAAAAGTACCAATTATATCTATTAAATTATATTTTAATTATAATAAATTATTTTTAAATATTATCGGAAGTGCATGAAGTACTAGTGAAGGCACCCGCGCGTTGCGGTGGATCGATTCCATAAAAATAAGTAAATAAATAAATAAATAAAGCTAAAAAAATAAAAAATAAAAGAAGAGTCAAATAAAAAATATACAAATAAAAGAAAACTGAAGAATAAACAATAGCTGCAGCAGTAAAGGTACAAGAATAAAAATATAAGAAATAAAAAAATAAGAGAAAAATTATAAAAATAATAAATTATATTTATAGCAATAGTAAAAATTGAGGATTAAAATATTATATGCCAGATAGTTCGGGCCAGAAATTGTGACTAATAAAAGTTTGAAGACTAAAGTGTTTCTTACCTACCTCATAGTCTAAGAAAAAAAATGTAACGTATTAAAATTCGAGAACCATAGCGTCACGGGTCTTATAATTTGAAGATGAAAAGTGTTATTATTACAAATGAAGACAAAGTTAAGTATTGATCAGTTTTGTTCAATTAGTAATTTCATTCGATGACCGACCGTCCCTAGAGTAAGTGGCAAAAGGCTTGGTGGTTGGTACCCGAGACCCAAGTTCGAATCCTATTTGATTCACATTTCTAGCTAAATTTATTTCTAAATGAAATAAACGAAGCGGGTAGCGTGCTACCTATCTCTCTCAAAAAAAAAAAAAAGTAATTTCATTCGATGAAAAAATATGTTAAACTATCTAACAAATTTTAAAATGCTTAATTGTTAAATTAAAAGTCGACTAATCATATTTTTGATATTCTAAAAAATTTTAAATGTGAAATTGATTGCTTATCAGACTATTAATATGATATTGAAAACTGATATTAAAATCAAAATAAAATCATATAGAACTTTTCTGAACTATGAACCATTTTGAATTATCTATCCAACCTTTCAAAATTTCATTTTTACTATCCAACCATTATATATGTTAGATTTGTGCCGGTTAATAATACTTTGACTTCAAAATTTGAATGCATCGTTTAGCTTACAGATTTACTTCGTGTACTTCATATAATTCTCGCAACTAAATTTATTAAAATAAATAATTAACTTAAACAACAATCTATCTTTTTATTTTTTATTGTACAATGTATATCTAAGTGATCAATATTACAAAACCAAAATTTATATCTAATATATACAATCTAAACTATTTGAAATTCATGTGTAAAAAATTATATATTTTAAATTTTTATAATGAAAGAGAAATAGTGGATTGAATTTGTTATGAGTCGAACTCCTTGATCGTTGAATCAGTCAGATGTCTTCCTTTCCTTCGAGAAACGCGCAAGGAAGTAGAGCGACTATTGATAATGACCTCGAAGTTTGCGCCCACAAGTGAATCAAGAGATTCGGCTGATGAGGGATCAGACCAGCCGAGTTCAAATACTACACTGTGTATTCGGTTTGATTGAAGAGCCAAATGATGCTGATATATATATTACCAAAAAAAAAAAGTTTACAAAAAGGGGTATGCCGCTATGGCATCTTGTAATACACTGAACTTTGGCGAATTGCGAAGTTCGAGTGATGGAACAGTAATTGAAACTATTCTACAACTTGTGAAGGATTGTTGAGAGGTTTCCGCAAGTTACTGGAGCAAGCAAGTAACTGGAAATAGAAAAGTGCATTGTAAATGCACTATTCAAATGTAGTATTCCAAATTAGCCCGATTATGAAGTTTGAGGAGTGGAATGGGTAATGGGAGCTAACCGACATCTTTTAAAGAGTTGAAGTGAGGTTTTGGTAAGTTAAAAGAGTAATCAAGAAGTCGGAAGAGAGAAAGTGCACTGGAATTTCAAAATGCAGGATTCTGCATAGAGTACCGGTACCAACTTGGTTCAGTACCGGTACCAGTACAAGCAGCTGCGAGGTAGCAAGGCTAGTTTGGTCATTTTCTTTTCCCAGCTTGTTCTTATCTCTTCTAGCTCGCCCCCAGCTGATGTTTATCCATGCTTAAGTCCTGAGAACCAGGTTTGAACCTTTCTCTTTCTCTCTAGGGTTTTATGGTATTTTGAGCAAGAACTCAAGATTCGAGCTTAATTCATTCTCCTCTTTGGTGCCTAGCTGGTTGGAAGGCTTTGGGGGCTATGTTTTGTTGTTGAAGAGAAGGATTTTGGAGATATTTCGTGGTCCTATCTCAGCAGGAAGTTGAGCTAAAGCTTGGTGAGGCCAGTGATTCAACTTATCTCTAGTTGATGTTATAGTAGTGAAGTTGATATTGACTTGGGTTTTTTGTTGCGAGCTAGTTTAAGGGTTGGAATCAGCAGCGGAAAAAGAGACGTTTTGCTGTACTCTAACTCAGTTGGATCTGGGTTATTGATTGGACAAGGTAAAGTACTTACTTCCTTGTTTGGATATGGTAGTAAGTATATTAATGTAGTTTTGATGCTAGTTCCCAGCAGAGTCGCAGCAGGGAACGTGAACCCTGCGGCTAGGTTTTGGTGACTGTTGGAGCAGAATTTGGAGATGACTCTTCGACCCTAAGCTAAGGAAAAACTGGGTTGAAGTTGGAGAAGGTGATTAACTCACCACTTGCTTTATATTGATGCTATAATAAGTGTATTAATGAAAGGAGTGATGCAGTTTTTCATGGATGTTCGCAGCAGGTTTGAGAATCACCTTGAGCTGAGTTTAGAGACTCTTGCAAGCTGATACTAGTGTGCTTCACCCTGATTTGAAGTGGAGTGCTTATTGGAAGGCTAAACTAGGTATAATTCTATCTAGGTTAGATGCCTATGTGAGATTGTTTAGTAAAGGTTGAAGTCAAGCTTTTAATTTGATTAGTACGGTTGTTATGGTGTAGGTTTACAGCAGAATTGCAGTAGGATATAGATCCTTTCTAGCTGAACATTGGGAGCTTTCGAAGACTACTTTCGGTGTACCAATCTGAACCGAAGTGAGGAAGTAAGCTTTGCTACTTTACTAGGTCCTAGCCTATATTATGGAATTTGGGAGACTCACATGTAGAGATTGAAATTGAACTCCTAGCTGATTTTAGAATCATTGCTAGGTGGCTTAGAAGCTTCGGATTACCTTCGGTTATGGAATCGACGAGAGTCGACAGCAATTAGGTGGGTTTGACCTTCCCGAAATGGGAGAATTCCCTCTATGTCTTCTTGACATTATAAAAATGGAATGGTGGCATATTCAATGAATATATGTATATTGAAATGAATTGGGCCTGTGAAAATCTACATAGCATATCGGATCAAAGAGAACCTCTAGGTAGTAGGGGTGACTTGTGAAATTGTTTCGCATCTAGAGATTACTTGCCAGTCTAGCATGCATTACATGACATTAATGTACTTGTGTGGACAAGTTAAAGAAGGACATCGTTTACTAATGTATTGAGATAAAGCCAGGGAAATGGTACTTAGTTAAAGGTGTAACTAAGTAAACGGTGTATAATGATTTTAACTTTCAAGTAAATCATGCAATTCCATGTGGTAAACCTGATGCCTGAACTTCGAATATACCATGCAAAATGACTTGAATAAAGAGCATGTGAAAAGTATTTCATAGAGTATTATGCCTATTTATGACAAACAGTGGTTTCCACCTTCACATGATAGAACTTGCTTAACTGCATGTTATTGTGCTTGATCTAGTTAAGTAACTAGAATTTGGCATTATGGTATAACTTGAATATTATTCTATTGAATGTAGTCTAGTAAATAACTAGAGTTGGACATGATAGCATATCTGTATAATTCAGTAGAGTAATTGCATATTACCTGTTTACTCGAAGTAGTAGAGGATTATATGGAACTCTAGGATATGTGCCACGAGTCATTAGACATGCCCTTAGAAATCACTTTCCTTGTGTATAGGGAGTAGTGAGAGGACTCTAAGTGAGTATGTGTGGGTATAGCCCATTATGATGTTATGTTTATAATTGTTCAAGTTATACTAGCTATTGGTCAAAGTATGTCAACAAGTAGTTGAGAGTGACTTATGATTTGGGTACTACAGTGTCGACCTTGCGTCGAGTTGAGATTCCACGTTAGAGACATGATGAACTTATGAACCCTATGCTATGGATTATGCTTGCATGCCAATGTCCTCGTTCGCACATGCTTGTGGGGGTCGCGCCGCCCAAGCCAGCGCTCCGGAGTGGCTTAGCGACAGATTGCTCGCTTATGTACGAATTTGAGCGTCGAAGTGGATTGCTGTGGGTAGTTGACTTCCACAGGGCCATTAGGCACGGTGCGGCCGAGACTTTACCATGTGTAAGTCTCTTGTAAAATTGGGTTATTGTGAGTTACCTTAACCTTAGATGGACATAGTAGTAAGGATACTTTATGTTATTGGTTAAGTATATCTAGTAATAAACATACTAAAGGGTTGATATCTCTGTTGATTAGTAGTATTATGACAGTATTTAAATATATACACTCTTTTTAGTTGAGGAAATAGCTACATGATGTCATTGGCTAGTAGACATGATGATATTCTGCATATAGCATGACATATTAGTGAATTAAATTGATACCAGCATGACTAATAGAACTCATTTGTATGAACTAGTATGTAAGACATGTTATAAGACATAACTTGTGGAGGCATAGTATAATTAAAGTATTTCTTTTATTGTTACAGTTACTTTGCTTACTCATTGCTATATACTTATGCCTTAGTTGACCTAGTGGTGTACTTCGCCACTCTCGGCGGGTTACCCACTGGGAACTATTGTTTAATAGTTCTCACACCCTCTTTGTTGTTGTTTTTACAGAGTCTTCCACGGCGGGAAAGGCTAGGGATTTCTGGCGAGGGGTCAATGTTTAATAGAGCCTTCTTGATGTTAAATAGATGAACCTCTACTGATTTATTTTGATTTAGCTTAGTGTTGTATTCTAGATTTATGTAGAATGTACTTGTTTAAGTTGTAATAAGGTTTTGTGTTGTATAAGTTTACTATACTTTTTAAGTTGTGCTCTGACTACCTGGTTAGAATCGAATGTTTTTACTATGTGGATTGTAGACTCCTGGTGTATACTAGAGGTTGTAGTTTACACGGTGGGTCTGTGCACGTGACTGGTGAGCTTCTGCTAAAGTCCACGGCGTGACAGATTATAGTGGTATCAGAGCCTAGGGTTGAGTCTTAGTAGACCTAGTAAACCTTAGGCCGGTTGGGTGATCAGGATTAGGAACGTGAGAAACGGGGTCTTTGTGACTATTTTGGGCGAAAGTATTGTGATGGGTCATACTTATAACTCCAAAAGTGTTGGAGTTGGATTGAAGTGGATAACCTTTATGTCCTTGTAAGATCACGTTGGCTGCCGACAACGTGATATCGGGGAATAGTGGGAGGTCACTTCATTACTTTCACATGATTGGGGGTTTCGTGTCTATGTGCGGGGCTATGATAGCATAGGTTGTTTAACCTGTGCTTATTTTGTTTGTTGCAGCTTGTGATGTCCAAGATACACTCTACAATGGTCGAGGCGACCGAGCCGGAGAAGTTTGTACTTTCCCAACCTGGCGAGGTTCAGGAATTGGAGGAGCAGTGGTTATTTTAGTTGGAGTAGTGGAGCGACAGTCGAATGTGGCGCTACTTCAAGCAGAGGCTTTGCACCGACAAGATGAGGGAATCAAGCGGTTGAAGAATCTATTGATTCAGCGAATGGCTGATCTCAAGAAATTTCATGAGATTTCAGATCGCGCCATGACTATGAGAAAAGTTGTGGAACTTATTAAGATGGCAAAGGAGACCACCAAGAGTGATCGGTTACAGATTGGTGAATCATCAAGGAAAGTAAAGAAGAATCAACCTTTGGGACGTGGCTCTTTTGCCGGACGAAGAACGTCGAGTCGTCGACCGTTACGGCTAAAATGTGTGATTTGTGAAGGCCGCACGTTCCCCAAAGTGTCCTCAGTGGAGAGAAAAGTGTTTTGGTGTATGGGCAGGAGGGCCATACTCGATCAGAGTGCCCAGGAAATAGTATGTTAAAGAAAGTATATGCACTGACTTTGTCATGAGAGGCACCCAGTGGACATTTGTCTATAGATTGGCTGGAGCAAGATGTGGTGACGGGAACGATTACTATAGGTAGCAGGTTATGGAAATTTGATTATAGTTGTGATGATTATTCTAATTGCATCTTTGATCGGATGTTTGCCGAATTGTATTGCATTAATTCTTTATCTCGATGCATATAGGATGATTGCATTAGCAGGATGGTCTATTTGACACTTTGCTTGATAAAAGAGTTTTGGAGTGAGCCAACAAATTGATTGGCCTCACTAGTGATAGAATAGTTTTGACTTAAAATCTAATTTGGAGGCACCTTGTATCGGGGATTGTGCGAGCTGAATCGATTCGTCTTAAGATTTGAGCATGAAATAATGCATTTTGAGGTTTAATCTCGCTAATTGCGAAGATTGTTATTTTACCTAAATCAGGTATGTATTGAAGAGTTGGAGCCTAATTGGCTGATAACTTAGGGTGAGTGAGAATCCTCAAAATGAAGGATATCTTTTAAGAAGTTGTTGTGGTACTCCCGATCGAGTCACAAATTGTGCGCTCGATTAGTAGGAAGGTTTTTAGATGTTTATTGTTTTGCTTCGTGGTGAAGCAATCTCACTGGTTGTGAGGCTGAATAGGTTGTTCGACTATGTGTCAACTATCGTGATGTCAATTGAAACACGATTCAGTATTTGGATGGTATTGAGATTTATTGATCTTTTTGATCAACCTTGAGGACTAGACGCACTCAATTGGTGGAGTTACCATTTAATGATTACTAATTGATATTAGAGTTTGAGTTTATGCCTTGAACGGGATGTGAGATTGGGCTGAGGACATCATGAGACTATTGTGATGCCATCTAAGTTGGTACTCCACCCGTGTTAGAGACTTGCTGATTGATGATTCCAAGACGGCTAGATGGATTTGGGACATTGATAGGGATGACAACTGTGAGAAATATTATAACATTCTTTGACATAGAATGTTAAGAGTTTACTTAGCAGATTCGGCAAAGTATGTAAGGGATGATCGAGCAAGCAGCTGATGGGATGGAGCTAAAACTCTCCTACTTTGATTGAGTATTTGGAATATTTGAGAAAGAAACTACCAAGATACCTATTTCTTTCTCCTTCTCTTCTGGTTCATGTAATATGGCATTAAGTTCTTTGGAACGAGTCGCATAAGATAAGTTTTGAGTTTGATATATGATTGGAAACCATATGGAGATGAACTCTATATGTATTGAAGGTGAATATTGATACCTTAGTTGCAATTTAGAGTAGGAAGCTTTGCTTGAACCCTTCCTGGATTATAGAAGTATATGTACGTAATAACAATAGAGAGTTACTAATAAGTATAAGTGGATTCCCTCTCTATTGTTGAATGGGACAAAGTGGCGACAGCTACTAGGAACATAACATTATAAAGAAGGTATTGAGGATGAATATATCCAATTGGTTCTACTAGAAGCATCAATTGGTTAATGCTAAGAATTATTTCACCAGAGGTGAACCATCAGTTTAAGTGTGTGAGAGAGTCAGAAGAAATAAAATTGGATATAAATGAGGAAAATTTCTCGTTGAAAAGATGAATATGATTTATCATATTATTGATACTAAAAGCATAGAAGCTACAAAATGGTATTAGTGGGAATTGAGAAGTTTTGAATAATTGACACTTAGCAACATCTATTGATGTGAATTTGGGCCTACTGCCTGGTGGTGGAATGAGATATGATGCTAAAGTATTGTGATACAATACTAAATGCTAGATCAGGTAAATACCCCAATGAACTAATGGGGTGGACGATTAGTTCCATTTAGTCTTGGAAGGAGTATTGCCAGAGATAATTGGTTCGCTACCAAATGAAATTTGAATAGTAGAATGTCGGGTTTAAAAGAGAGATGAAATTTTTTTTTTCCATATCTAATCTTGGAATAGAATTGCATCAATAGTGCAATTTCTTGAAGATTTTGGCTCTTGAGAGCAAGCTGACGATTGAAATTGCGTCGTTTTCCGTTAAGACATGATAATTCTTCAGAACTCGAGAGGTGGACTAAGGGTAATCATTGGATTTGAATTTTTCTTGTTAAAGGAATGATCTAACCTCATTCATATGAACATGACAAGAGAAGTTGAGTGTTGGCCTCAAATCATTACGAAAAACAAGAATGGAACTTCATCCATCGTGGGTAAAAGAAGAACGTTTTAGGAGCGGATAAAGTGTAATGTACTGAATTTTCAGAATTGTGGATGTTCCCATAAGAAAATGCTTCATACGATTTGATTGGTTCAAACTCTTTGGGAATGAATTGAAGTGTTATTAAATACATCCCATATTCATTTCGAATGATTTCGAGGTGTAAATTGGATTCTAGTTTCGCGGACGAAACTTCTTTTTAGGAGGGATGAATGTAATACACTGAACTTTGGCGAATTGCGAAGTTCGAGCGATGGAACAGTAATTGAAACTATTCTACAACTTGTGAAGGATTGTTGAGAGATTTCCGCAAGTTACTGGAGCAAGCAAGTAGCTGGAAATGGAAAAGTGCATTGTAAATGCACTATTCAAATGTAGTATTCCAAATTAGCCCGATTATGAAGTTTGAGGAGTGGAATGGGTAATGGGAGCTAACCTGCATTTTTTAAAGAGTTGTAGTGAGGTTTTTGGTAAGTTAAAAGAGTAATCAAGAAGTCGGAATAGAGAAAGTGCATTGAAATTTCGAAATGCAGGATTCTGCATAGAGTACTGGTACTGTAACGTATCGAAACCTTGATAGCGATTATCGAACTTTAGCCAAATTGGTTAAAGTACCAAGAGAAATGAATAGACAAACTCCAGTTGACATTCCAACAATGTTGGAAGGGTCAAAGTCGAGTCCCGGGAGTGTTAAGCAAGTTTTAGCATTGCTCGGCACGATTTAAAAATGAACAATACGAAAGAAATAGTTGGGCAAGTTGCATTTAGCATCCCAACAATGTTGGAAGGGCTAAAAATGGGTTTAAGAGGTGTTAGAAAGGTTTTAGCATCGATTGGCACAAAATAGAATCGAAAACGGCGCAAAACCAGCATTCTGGGCAAAGTGTACCGGTACAACCATCGAGTTGTCACCGGTACAGCCCTGTAGACCGAGAAGAGTTTGCTCTCGGGTTTGATTTTTCACGGAAATGTACCGGTACACCCCTGGTGTGTACCGGTATACTTTTGTAAAAATCGAGAACCTTGCTCTCGGGTCGCCTCTGCGCAGAAAGTGTACGGGTATAAAATCCCGTGTACCGGTACACTTTGGTCTGGCAGCAAGGAATTGATCTGTTGCAAATGCAAATGTTTGGGGGGGCCTAGTTGTAATTGTTGCACACTATAATAAACCCAACACTCCTCTCCTTCACAGCAAACACCCCTCCACTCTCTCCCTCTTATTTCTCTCTTTCTCTCTTTAGAGATCTTACCCTAGAGCTTGGAGGAAAAGGAAAAGAAGGCTTGGAGGAGATTTTTGGAGGCTTTGGTAGTGTAGAAGCTCTCCATCAAGGTGGACTTAGGGATAGCTTTTGGCTAAGGTGAGTTTTAGTGCAAAAGCTCTCCATCAAGGTGGACTTGGGGATAGCTTTTGGCTAAGGTGAGTTTTAGTGCAAAAGCTTATCTAGGGTTTGGATTTCCACTATGGAACTTAAGGTTTTGGGGCTTCTCTTATGTTTAGAAGCATTGTGAGCCTTGAACACCATGAAAACCATGGCTTTCTCAAGGTGCTCCCATGGTGAACATCTAAGGTTTAATGTAGATGCCCTAGGAATGGTCCAAATGGCTTGAAAATAGTATTAGAGAGCTTCCTAGGTGATTCTAAGCTAGTATTTGCTTAGAGATGAGATCAATCTAGGAGAAATCCCATTATGGCATTCTTAGGGCATAGATTTTGGGATTTTTGCCTTCGGTTGTTTTCGAGATAAATTGACCTTTTGAAAATCTAATTAGGTGTGTTTCCGACGCGTGGGACAATTCCGTTTGACGTTACGAAAAGGCCTAGATAAAGTTATTGAGAAAAAGCCTAATTTGGCTTCGTTTTGCCGCAGGCGAAAAAGTAGGGTTTCAAAAATTTCAAGAAATTCACCGTAGCACCTTTGCAACCATACAAGGTGAGTGGTGCATACCGAAGACCTCGAAATATTTTTTATGTCTAAAGTGTCATATTTGAGCATTTGTATGTATTGAGCATATAGCATAGTAGGGTTATTGTGAGCTTCTTATTGCATATTGTGAGTTCAAATGCATGTGAAATACAAGTGAGAATCTATAAACCCTATGTATGCATGAAAAAATGACAAGAACTTAGTGGATTAGAGAACAAGTGTGACATGTTGATATAAAGGTAGTGAGTGACATTGAAGAGCCAAGAACACTAGAGTTGAACACCTAGAAAACAAGTGTGACATGAGTAAATGAGTACCAAGAACAAAGTAGTGTGTATGACACTAGTGTAAGTCAAAGAATGCAAGTGAAAAGAGAAAGTAATATTGTGACATTATGACATAGCAACCTTAGAGTTAAGGGTCATATGTACATTGTTTCCTTATAGTTAAGGAATGGATTGAACTTGACATCCTTATAGTTAAGGATTGGATTATACTCACCTATAAGTCCTTGCTCGAGGGTGGTAGCTCCCCCTCGGGCGATGTGCTCCGGAGTTGTCATCATTGGGTCGTAGTAGTCTCCCTAGAGGACGGTCCCGTCGGGCATAGTAGTCTCTCCGATACTTGGGATTTGAGTTGGTGAGTCTATTGAGAGCGAAACCTACGGGCTGGCCAAGAGATTGAGTAATGAAACTATGATCTTGCATTCATCATGGGTATTTTATCGAGCATCGCATTACTTATTGTTCAGGCATATTAGCTGCATTTGTTTAGTTGGTTACTATCTATCTATTCTTCTATTGTGCCTGATCAGACCTAGTGGGAAAGTCGGCGTGGTTGGTTGCCGAACCCACTGAAAACTTTGTTGTAGTTCTCACACCCCATTTTTCACAGAGCTGGGACCGAGTGTAAGGACTGAGATTTTTGCAGTGTAGCTAAACTCTCAGTTGACGATGTTTTTGTGTGTAATTTAATTACAAAAGCACTCGTCAAGTTTCGGGCAAAAACGAGTTAAAACGGAAATTCTACGAGATTTCCAAGTTTCACTTAAAGTGAATACTAACTCGATTTTCCGGAGAAGTCACAATGGGAAGTTGGCTTCTGGCTCGTATCGGACTCCGTTCCTAGCAGTCCAATAGCTCGTTTCGACCGGTTCAGCTGTTCTGGAACTAATGGCGCTGACGGATTTTGAGTTTGACCCACGGATTTTGAGAAAATCCAAAAATACATGTTTTATATGTATTTATGTGTTATTCCTTCTATTGGAATGAAAGATTGGATTTTGTCGTGAATCCGTGGTCGATCGAGGTGAAACGAATTCGTAGCTTTGTTGTCTCCGTCGTGCTGATCGCATTGGTGCAATCCGTTCGCAAATCTGACGGACGAATCTGCGGAGATTACGCGTTGATCGAGGAGAGGTCGGTAATGGCAAAACGGTAATTTCGCAAAAGTCGCGACATTTTATGTACCGTTTCGCGTGAGATCGCACGTGGAGGGGTATGCGCGCGTTTTACTCATGCTGTGGGGGACCCAGTTTGAAATTGTGAGTTTAGGTGGACTTATTTGCAAATCTGCAAATGGTATATATTTGCACTCTAGGGTTTGCTCATTGGAAACCCTAAACCTAGCCCGAGCTAACCCCCCCAGCCGCCTCCTTCTCTCTCCCCTGCCCCTGCCGCACGCCCCCGGCCGCCGCCGACTGAACCCCGGCCGGCCAGCCACCGCGGCAGCCACCTTTCTTCCTCCCTCTCCATCTCTCTCTCCATCTATCCCTCTCTTTCTCTCGGGTTGGAGCCAGGCCGAGGCTGCAGTTGCCTCCCGGCCCTTCACCGGCGTCGCCCCGTGCTCCGGCGAGCCTCCCCGTCGACCGCCGCCGCCTCCTCGCGTCGTTGCTGCTAGCTGCAGCTGCCAGACCGAGCTCGGGCCGAGGCCAACGTGTGACATCTCCAGCGCGCCGCCGCCGCCTGAGCCCGCTCCCTCCACCGTCCCCGTACCCTCGGCGACCCTCCTCGCCGGTCGCCGCCGCGCCAGCGAGCCGCCGTCGCCGCCTCGGCCAGCCTGTGGCAGCCCAGGTCTGCTCGGGCCGAGCAGACCTTGGGGCTTCTTCCTCGCGCCGCCACCGCTCGGAGCCATCCGTGCCGCCTCCTGCCGACCTCGGGCGACCCTCCTCCGCCGTCCCAAATCGGCCCCGGCCGTCGCCGTGGCCGCCATTGCCCGTGGAACCCGTGCCCTAGCCGTGCATGCTCGGTTTGTTCCACAGCTGCCGCCGCCGCTTCCAGTCGCCAACTGAGGTGAGCACCTCACTCTTCACCTCCCCCGCACCCGTTCCTGGCCGCCGCGCGCGCCGCCGTGCCGCCGAAGGCCGGCCGGAGCAAGCTTGCTCCGGCCAAGCCCGAAATAGGGCTTAGTTAGGTGGTTTACTGTTTCGAGCTTCCTGGGGCTTCCCGATCTCTACGGAAGGGAGCACGATGATCCTGGCAAGTTGCTGATCATCGTGCTCACCCTGGTTTCTGTCGGGAAGGCCCTGTTTCGCTGTTTCGGTGATGTCGCTTCGTTTCAGCCTTTTTGGCTGTGGTTCTGTGTTTGTGCGTGTTTTGCCGGCGATCCGAGGCTGTTCCGATGCCTCCGGAGGTGAGCATGGTGACTGCTGGTCAGTGCTGATCACGGTGCTCACCTTATTTTGGATCAACAGTGTCCGGTTAGTCCTGTTCGGTGCGTTTTTCCGTGGCTGCGCGCTGTTCGCCGAACCTTCGGGTTGCTCCCGCGCTTCCCACAGCTAGCCGTTGTGCTCCGGATCGTGAGCATGGCCTCCGGTACGTTGAGACCTATCAGTACGTGTCTCTGTGGACCTTGGGAGTCCTCGGTTTACGTGAACGAGCCACTTGATCGCTCAATTTACATGAAATAATAGGATTTTATGTAAATTGAGGGTCTTTTATGCATTTGTGCTCATTGTGGCTACTATGGGCAGTGCACGTGAGTGTGTTTGACCTTTGGACTGATTGTCCATGATCCGTTAGCTTTTGCAGAAATCGAAGAGTCAATTTCGATGCGTTTTGCGGCGAAATTCGCCGAAAGAACGCGGTTTCGGTTCGGATTTCTTCCGACGTCGTTTGGTTGCTCTGTGAGTAGTCGCTAAGCCTTGTTGGCTGGTCACCATCATCACATTGTGGGTTCAGTGATGATGGATGAGTGATGGTGGGTTCCGGTGTCGAAATAGACACTTTCGGGAACCCGGATTCGTACAATTATTCGGCGATAATTGTGTAGTGATGTTATCTTGTGTTTGCTGCCAAAACATCCAAATCGGAGTGTTCTGGAGCAGCAGGTGACTCGTGACACGAGTCGGTGAGTTTCGGGACACTTAGTGGGTCCCGACGGCGTCCCGGTGTGGTTTTCGGGACTTCCGGTGAGTTACGATGATCGGTTTTGGGAAACCGATACGGGGATCTATGTGGGGGTTTGTGAGATAGTGTACTTCAGGTGAGTGGGTTGGTTACTGACCCGTTGGATCTTCGTAGGTCCGGTCGACTTGTGCGTACCCAGTGTCCCGACGCGACAGTGACAGGTGGGTGCTTCGAGCTGGTAGTCGGTGAGATCGTTTCACCCTTCCTCTGTTCTTTCATATCAGTATCGTAGTCTCTACATGTCAGTTGATTGTTTATCGCTTGTTTATCGTATTCCGTTGATTGTATTTGTATAGTTGTGGATAGACATGTGCAGCAGGCTTGCACTCGTATATTGCATTTCTGTGGACCTTGGGTCCAGGCAACACATCGACTCTCTTGTCATGTGTTTTGATCTGGTTGATCGTGGATCGGCGTTGTACGCCCTTGCACCTGGCTTCGGCCATGGCACCGGTCTCTTTTTGCCGGTTTTCGTTTGAGCATATCAGCATGATTTAGTCACAGCACTGTGTATTCTAGACACCAGGTTGGTTTGGCCACCAACAAGAGGTGTACGTATCCGGATAGGTCGTCGGTGACGCATGAATAAGCTCGCAATGTCTGCTCTGTGACAGGCAACGCTTGAGGTCTGCGGACCAATATAGCAGTATCAGATTGGGTTTGGTTTTGGACTATTCACCTTTGAGGCATCTG
>NC_033624.1:6478330-6516280 GCF_001540865.1 Ananas comosus
TGGGCGTGGGGGGAGGGGTAGGGGGAGCTCGGGCAGGACGGGGCCTGAGCCTGGGTAGAAGGACAGGGGCCTGAGCGTGGGGGAGGGGTGGGAGGGGCGCACTTGAGTAGGAGGGGCATCGGAGCACACGGAGTTTGGAGGGGGGAGGGCACCTTAGCCAGTAAAGGAAGAGCACACACGACACGGGAGCGGGAGGAGCACAGCAGCTGGTAGAGGAAAAGCAGTTGCTGGGGAGGAGGAGTAGCTACCGAAGAGGGATGGAATTTCTTGCGAGGAGAGGGTGGGGGAGGAAGGAGATCTATTTTTTGCGGGAAAATAGGGCTTTTTGGGGAGAGTTAGGGGGAAAATGGAAAAATTAGAATATTTCTTTTTCTTTCCTGGATATAGAGGCGGTTTCGTAAAAACGCCTCTAATATGCTTATAACATGTACCTTAGAGGCAGTCACAACAACTGCCTCTTGACAATCGCCTCTACGAGCGCTTTTACTTGTAGTGGTAATTAATAGGGTTCATGATGATTACGCCATTAGTTGACAATGCCACTATAGGCAACAACTGGATATGGCCAACAACATTTATTGTGAGATAACAGCACAGGAGATGGAAAAATAAGAAGGAAGATATAAAGAGCAATAGAAGGAAGAAGAGTCCTTTAATCACTAAAATCATGGTAGTGAATCCACCCATAATGGGAGAAAAAGCGAGCGCCCCCGTGATAAGAGAGTTAGGTGGATTAGAGTGAGAGTAGAGAAGAAAGAGAGAGCATGCGCGCTCGAGAGAGAAAGAGATGGAGAAAGAGCAAAATCGTTGCAAGAGAAAGAGAGAGAGATAGAGAGAGAGAGAGCAGAGCGAGAGAGGAAGAAAGAGACATGTTAGAAGAAGAGAAGAATCGAAGAGCAAAAGGCTTGCTATGTGGACGCAACAGAAAACTCCCTAGATTAAAACACAAACACGCTAAACGTGCATTAAGCGGGAGCGCGGGGTCGCCCGCACAAAAAAATGACGGGCACGCCGTTCTCTCTTCGTCTCCCCACAAACACAAGACATACAATATATATATAATATACAAACAATCACAAATAACAAAAAAAAAACAAAAAAAAAAACCAAAAAAAAAAGACGTTCTCTCCCCTCCTCTCTCTCTTTCTCTCCCCACCGCCCTCTTTGTCCCCCACGTGCACCCGGGGAGGAGGGGGGACCCGCGTCCGGCGCCCGCGTCCGCGCCCACCCGTGTTGGGGGGGCGGGGACCGCGGCCGACACCCGCGCCAGAGAGAGAGAGGGAGTGGGGAGAGGGGGAGAGGGGGAGAAAGAGAGAGAGAGAGAGAGGCGAGAGGGGGGGGTGCGCGTGACCCGCCCCCGGCGCGCACGCGCGCGAGAGAGAGAGAGGGAGCCGGGGAAGGGGTGGGGAAAGAGAGAGAGAGAGAGCCGGGGAAAAAAAAAAAGGGTCCCACTGAAGCCTCCCACCAAACGTGGGGAGGCTTCGGGAGGAACCCACGATTTAATGTATGTACAGATTATGTAGACGACTTCCATACATTGAATTTTCCTAACAATAACCGCTTTACAAAATTGTAAGTCCTCATAAACATCCTTGCCTTATAAAACAATCTTAAAACAAGCAACATACCTACAGTAGGATGAGAAATTAAGGAGCTCCATACATGTTCAAAGTCACAACATGATGGTATCTATCAAGGCTTGAAAATGGAGTAAGACACCAATTCTTATAACTTTCTTTTTAATGCTTCAAGCCAGTGTGTGATGAAATTTAGTAAACATTTTAATACTATTTTTTTGCCCTTTTTTGTCATTCCTGTAGGGGTGAACCTAATCCTAAATATTTCATTCCAATATATCAGTCTCTGATCTGACCTAATATTGTACAAAAATATTCCTGAATAGCATTGTTTCTCTACAAACAAATATGCAAAAAAATCATGTGCACGAAATAATATTATAATCCAATGACTTTGATGTATTCTGCCAAGGATTAGTGGTAAGATCACTTAGTGCACAGAATTTTTCTATGTATAGGATTACACCCAGTGTGCATTTATTCTTCGTGTAAGATCAGTTAATACACAGATGTATGGAATTACACCCAATGCGCATCCATTCTTTGGTTATTTGCTGTAAAAGTCAGTGCCATTGCTGTAAAAATCAGTGCCAATTCACGCAACAAAATTAACAATGAGAGTGGAAAATGTGCTCAAAAATGATATTTTGAGAAATTATGTACCAAAGATTAGTCATTAATGAAACCCTGAGTAGCAAACTGCCATTTATTAAAAAGTTCAGAAGCTCTCTTTACATTTAATCATATCCTATTCCTTTACCTGAATGAGAAATCAGATGGAAAAATGTAGATCAAAGGAGTAACGAATTTTGACGAAATTTTCAAATCAACAAGTGGCTTTATTGAAGGGTATCAAGCTTCTTCCTAGAAAATTCCCGAAATCAACTATCCTAAATACAAGCAACAGAAACCACACACCGGAGTGAATACAAATAGTTTTTACATCCAAATAAGATAAAACAAAGAGCTAGAGAAATGCCACAAATGGAACCAAATGATCGTCATCGTCGTACTCATCCTTCCACGGGTGCCTCTTGTGCCTGGAAGAAGTGATCTTGACTGTAAAAATAAGAACCAAGTCAAATAGTGTGTAGTAGTTTCAATATATAGAAATGTAGTATTAAATAGAGAATCCGACCTACTATAATAAGGGAAACAATAAATCTTGTTATTCTGTACTTACATCAAGTATAGCGGACTAAACGGGGTTTAGATAACGATTAAAATCTTACGGATAGGTTAAGTACTTTGCTCTAGTTGTCATAGGCTAACATATGAACAAAATTAACCTGAATTACATGCTAGTTGCTTAGTTTCCCGTTCATAATTACGTACACCATACTAGATCGATCTTCTATTTAATGACAGGCATGTCTTTATCAATCAACCATTGGCTGACCATTTATCATTTATCAAGCTTGATTACCATCTAAGAACTCGTATTGTTGTCTATCCTTTTTCTCCTTTTTCACTTATTCGTTTTGTACAGGCGTGAATGCATGCGTAACACGAGTGCATTTGTAGCGTGCATCCGTGCATCCATGCCTGTTGGTGATGGGAAAGATTGGATCTTCTCTTATTATATAGTCTTTCTCATGAAAGAAGCAATTGTTGATACATGGTTGCAGGCTAGTAGCTTATTGTGAGCTGTACACGTAAAATTTTGAGTTGGGTCGACCTCAAAATCTGAATGGTTTTTCAGGCCTAGCCTAAGCCCAACCAAAACTACATCTATTACGAAACAAACAATATCCTAAAATTATATACAGACACTTGTTTCTCTTAAAGGTTTCTACATAATAAAAGATGATTAATTCGAAAAATATTCCTCATGTGGAGGCTATACATTTATGCCACAAGCTTTGCCTATCTCCCCCCTCATTCACTACTGACTGTAATCGTCCCTAGCCCTCCTTCCTTGTGGTAATCTCTCCCGTTCGATGGAGAATTGGGTTTCCAGTAAATTAGATATTCAGACAAGCTGATTCGAGTCGATTTTATGTAATTAGGATTTTTGGGTTTTAATCCAGTTCCAATGTGACTCGGTTTGAGTTAGGTCAGAGTTTGGATATTTCAATTGAAATTGGAAAAATATTAGATCTGTTTAAATTAAATTTAATTCTCTATAAGATAAACTCTAGTGAAGTTAGGAATTGTGATTTTTCTTCTAGAGCTATAGATTCTAGTGAAGTTATTCTATGACAAACCCTAGAATTCTCACTGTATTCATGATGGTCATTTCGATTAATGAAGTTTGGTGTTTTAGATTTTCCTTACAGCATCTTCTACTCTTCTCTTTGAAGGAAAGGCATAGCCTAATATTCTCTATGGCGCAGAGGGTATTCCTCTCCTCTTTCTCTTTACTAGTCTTTTTCAACTATTTTTGAGTGTTTTGTGCTTCGAACTTCGCATAAAATTAAGATGCCTATATTTTTAATGGTTACATTTGTTTATGTGAACTTTGTCATATCTCCTCAAGCATACCTAATGCAAAACTTTATCAATCGCCGAGTTGAAATAAAAAATTCTAGATAGATGCTTTGTTTGGTATCAATTATATCCTTACACTTTCAAAGGCAAATTTCATATATATGCAGATGACTTTCATATTCTTGTTTTAGGCACTTAGCTTGCAAATTCCACTTTTAAAAATACCAAAGAAGTAAATTTAATTTTTGTTATCTTGTTACAAAATACTTTCATAGATGCATAGATTGCAAGTAATCTGCCACCATCCACAAACATTCAGAGATAGATGGACAATTAAGTGAATTAAATTCGTATAAAATTCTTTAATTAATTTGCACCCACGTTTAACCTAGCTAGTGGATCCGAGTGCAGATACTGATCCTATTTCAAGCCAAATACATGAGTATAAAATATCAAGCAAATTAAAAAAAAGAAAAAAGCTACCACAAGGGAGCAGTTTTACCGTACCGTATTTTTCGCGTAAGTTGACATATGCCTGTTCCAGCCATTGCAAAATTCACACTAGAGAGGTTCCAATTTTTCTGCAACACCATAAATAATCCCCCAAACAAATCAATCAGAAGCAATGCAAAATACAGAATCCTCTACTTACCATATATACAAGATACATGAAAGGATTTAGAACTTAGCTGCTTTAGCCAAGAAATTAAGGTTCCGTGCGGTAACTTGAGAAAATATTTCAATGTTCAATTAGTTTTTACATGGAAACTTCAGAAAATATTTCAATTTTCAATTAGTTTCTAAGATGAAAATTAATCAATCAAATGATGAAAAGTTGACAATCACTGGATAACATGATCGACAAGACCAAACTGAGACTTCCGATGCCAGTGAACAAAACTGTCATAATACCTTCATGCATTTAATAAATATAAAGACACAAATTTTGGCGGAAAATATAAAGACACAAATTTGATGAAATGGATGACCAATTTGGGAGAAATTTAATTTCCCTAATTTGTAAACTTTGTTTGTTGAATATAAAACGGTGTTTATATCATGTCTGGGCTCGAGACTTTTCGTAGGCCCGTGATGTGGACTTTAATTAAATGGGAGGAAATTAATTTTTGCTAAGAGCCTGGCATGATATCAAATTCAGGATCTTCTGCTCTGATACCATATGAAACAAATATTATACTCTAAAAACTTAAGCTATTAGAAAACGGTGTTTATATATTTTTATATTTAACATTGTTTGCCACAAATCCAAATAATTTCATGAACAATTGAACATTTAGTGACATTAGCCAAAAAAAAAGGATAAGTCTTTAAGTTTATCCATTGCAAGCATCATGCATATATGCATTTGTGTAAATTTTAACACAGTTTAAGACATTTTCGGGGTTCGCTTCATCCACTAAATTTTAATTCTTAAATTATTAATCTTTTGTACTGCTATTAGAAAATTCTTCGAAATTGATAAGTAACTCCATCGATTGAGTGCAAAAGATTTAATAAAAACATATTTATATACAACGAGAATATATATACTACCGCCACGGGTCCTGCTCCAAAGGGTGTTGACGCACGGGTATTCTGCTTTTGCATATCTAACGATCTATAGTGACTTGAAAGAGACGACGGATAAGAGTAAAAGAGTAAAAGAGTTTACCGGGGTAATCACCAGACCATAGCGTGACCAAATAAGCCCAGAGATAGTAACAACTGCGTGCCAGGGAAAAGAAAAAGAAGAATTAATGTCGATTATTATCATAAGCTAGTCCAAAAAATAAAAAAAAATCTCTCAATATATTATATAAGTTTCATTGGCAGCGCATACCAATTTGCTGAGGATAAGAGATCTTCTCAGGTGGTTTTGAGAAGTCAGCAATATTGGCAATGCTGATACCCCATTTGAAAGTTGGGGCCCAGAAGTGTACTGCAAGCAATTTATATATTTTAGGTCAGGAAAAAAATCTGTACAGTCCATTGGTCCTGACAATAGTATGACAAATCTGTAGCAGTATTTATCTGAGGCCTTTCTAGATTGGCCAACAGTTTCACAGGGTCATGTATTATCAAAAAGCCCTTATAACAACTTTCTCTAATTTAACTTGAAAATTGCAAAATCTTTTGCTGTTGAACTACTATTTAATATCACTATTTATGGACCCTTTGATACGGCATAACAGAACATGACCATACGAGGAAGCATTTCAGAGAATATATAGGAGTGTTGCTTTATATTTTAAAACACAAAATACTATGCAGGATAAACCAATGGAAGTAATCAGACTTTCATCATAATTGTTGCCGGTTCCAGATTCTTATTAGTAGCATATCCAATCCAGTATCCCCAAGCTAAGCCACAAAACTACAACATATTGATCCTTGATACGTAGGAAACTAATATAGAATGATGATGTAGATACCAACTCTAAAATATTTTCTATTGATTATCATCAAGAAATGAAAACAACTCAAAAATTAATCCTAGCCAAAAAGGTATTACATCAAACTTCCGACGTTTACATGTTCTCATAGTAGACTTTGAAAAGCAAAATACTAGCTGCTGGCTCTTTACATCAAAGAGATATTCATCAATGGAACCTTTATTAAGAGTTATTTAATTCATTAAATATATTTTGATGATAATTCATTAAATATATTTCGGTGAAAATGTTACACCAGCTATGGTGGAAGTTGACATATAAGGAAGAAACTTGTGATGCAGTGGGAAAAGTGATACTGTGAAATCTTAAGCATAAAATTTTTTATACGTGATAAAAGAGAGAGAGAACGAACTAGTTTTTGGCCCAGCAGGGTGGTTCCATAGAGCTTGAAGCTTTGATGCTGCCATTTGATGCTATTTTTCCTTTTTACCTCTCCACTCTGATTCTTCTTTCTTCTGAGAATAGTATATTCACTGAATAAATGTTCAATAAAGGATACCATTACAGGTACATACGAAGGAAAATGCCAACCAATGGCTCAAAATAGCAGTAAAAGAACCAAAATAATGAGCTAGAAAAAGTGAGGAGCATTTAATTTTTTTCCAAACTACCAGGCTTTTCAAAGAATGCCAAAATGTGAGACTAAGTTTATAACTAATCTAGAATGATCTATATTTTCTAGTTGAAATGGTGAGATTGTCACACAGTGTAATTTGGGTTGCGGATGCATTAGGAGCTTATAGCATTCAGTTAATTATGAGGAATATTACTACTGGGAGCCGAATATCCTAGATCGTATTCTCGATCAAACTATGCTTCGGGAAGCGAGCCATGTAATGAGATGGCTCCTACTGGTGACCCTTGCAATGCGCCGCTAATAGAATCAAGCGATCAGCTGATGAGGGATCCACTCAACCGAGTTCGTACACCCTATTGTATTACTTGGTTCGGCTGAAATTAGCCGAGCGACTTTGATATACTTTAACAACGGAAAGATGTACATGCGATAAGTTTCGCTCAGGGATTGTTAAAATATACTACCTAAATACGAAAATCTATCTTAGCGAACTACTCCTATAAAAGCAGAAAATGCAAGGAAAGTAAAAATTACAAATAGACTACTCCTTTCTAATGCTGGAAATAGAATGGTCTTCTTGTTTGCAAGGGAAAAAGACCCTTTATCCAGGCGTATTTTGTTTATTTATAGTCTCACTTAGTGTTATTCAGTTATTTTCCATTATGGGATGTGTCTCGGCTATGTTATGCGGACCACTTCTGGCCGTTCTCAACCGCATTTTTCCCAACCCACTTTTGGTTTTGAGTATGTGCTCCCAAGTTCTTGGCGTACCATGTGTTATTTTGTATTTGGCCCAGAAAGTCTTTCACGTGGTGCAAGCCGGTTTATCACGTGGCGTCATTTTTACGGCACCAACAATGCCCCCCGGCAACCTTTCAAAAGATCATTTCGGATGGCTGACATCGTTCCGCTCAACAGCCTAGATCAAATGTCGCTTCGTTCTACGGCCGTGATCAGTCCCCTCATGTGGCAGCATCGCCTATTTCTTCTTGCGGTCTTTATCTAGCCGTGTCTTTAGTCATCTCGTACTTGATTTTGTCCTTTGATGGCTATGATTTCCTATGCCCCTTTCGTCTTATCGAGGGCATTTAATTAGGGCATTAATACTTGCCGTCATATCGCCATTATAGTCATTTTTCGAAATTTCCTCCGACGGCCTCATCTTCTTCTCGCTCTCTAAACCCTTCTTTTCGGTTCTTACTCTTGCATCTTTGTGAGAAGGGGTTTCTTTGATCTTTCAATTTCAAGCTTTCTTTGATTCCGATCCTTCTCAATAGCTCGAATTCCTCATCTTCCTTCGCTTTCGGACCTTGACTACACCCTTTTGAGACGGTTCATCGAATCAGATTCCTCTCGCTTTATGCTCGGCCCTTCATTTGTAGCACCTCCTCCAGCCGATGCCTTTCCTTTCTCAGCAGAAGGGCTTCCTTTAATGGTCGATGTCATCTATCTTCACTCTTGGTCTCTCCTAAAGTCATCATTCGGGAAGAGTCTTTACACCCGGCCTAGCATTTTTGACACATATTTGGCCTGGCTGAAGTGAGTTGAAGATTCTTACGCCGATCTCTGGCGTGAAGTTGGAATCTACGAGGCTAACTCTCAAAGACCCCTCCTTAAGCCAAAGCCTCCTTTTTACTGCGAATTTCGAGGCTCATCTTGACCCGAAGGTGGACCTTGAGTATACCAAGTTCATGTGGCGATTTGCAAGTCAAGCCCCCACTCTGGTCACTAAGAAGGAACACACTGCCTTCCTCCTCTCTTGGCTATGTCACAACCTCTTCTGCACCCATTCGTAGAATATTAATCAAAATTTTGTTCCTATTGTTGATGCGCTAGCTAATGGTGAAAAACTAGTCCTCGGCTCATATTTCCTTTCGTTCCTCTACAAAGAGATTTTTGAGTCAATCAAGCCTCTGTCATCAAAGAATAGCTTGGTGATTAGCTCCAGTAGCGGCGTTCTTTGGTTTCTACAGCTTTGTCTTCAAATTTATTTTCCAGCCTCGTGCCGAGCATATCTTGATCAAGATTCAGTTCCCCAATTTGACACCTATGAATTAGCTCTCGGCTGCCCAAAGTCCCTGACATCAAGCCAACCGGTTGATTTTCTTACTTATTTCTGTTAAGGACTTTTTTTAAGTTGGTGGATTTCGTGAAGTCGAATGGAGTCTTGAAGAGTTGAAGACAAAGATTGTGGAATTCCAGATCAAAAAACTCGTTCGTGATGCTCGGTAACTCAGGTATGTGTGTTAATAATTTGTGGTGAAAATCTACACATGTAATGGTGTTTGGAAGACTTAGGATTGTTTTTAAAATATAAAAACTAAAGAATCTGAGAATTTCAAGGTTCGGGATCCGGACCCTAGGTGCAGGGTCCGAACCTTGTAAGTCTCCTCTGTGTGTATGCAGCGAGGGTCCGGACCCTAGAGCTAGGATCTGAACCCCGTACCATGGTATTTTTGACACGCAACGAGGGTTTGGGCCCTCGGGTTAGGGTCCGGACCCCGTAGCTTGTATTTTCTATCACTTAGAGAGGGTTCGAACCCTGGCTTCATGGCTCGGACCGTCAAGGTCCGGACCCTGAGACCGTATTTTGTTTTTAAAATCGTGTTTTTAAAATTCTAATCTATCTATAAGTCTTCTAAACCTATAAATAAGCTATGAGGAGCATCCGATGATGTATGCTTAGAAAGAAAATCTTTTGAAACCCTAAAAACTTGGTTTGGAGTTTTTCAATCAATGTCTTAAAAACAAGTTTTGTTTTTCCAATCGCCGACTCGATTCTTGGTTTCTATTTCAATGTTTCATTAAGAATCGAGTTGGAGATGGATTGAAAGGTTTCTCCTCGTATCTTACGATCTTTGTAAGAAATTAAATCACCACCAATTATTATCTTCTGCGAGCTCCGGATGGAGTGTTGGCGTGAGGACTTCGCGTGAGGCCGTGGATTCGGTGGACGCATCGTGGATTCGAGGCGTTGTTGCTGCGAGGATTTGCGGCGGGGTCGATTGGAGGAGTTCGATTGATCGATGACCGGTGAAGACGATCTACGATGAGGATTCGGTAATAGTTGGGTCGTGTATTTGGTAAATCACTTGTACTCAATTTTTTCATAGTGGATTGTTTCGTGTGATCGCTCCTGTGGGTTTTTTACTCTTAGTTGGAGTTTTTCCACTTTAAATCTCGGTGTGTTGGATTTATTTTTCCGTATTTAGTTTAAATTTGCATCGAGAATTTTTGTTTTATCGTTTACACCTATTCACCCCCCTTTAGGTGTTATTTACCTTTTAGGTCTTTGGGATCCATATCTCACAATTTTCAAGTTTTTTATGCCAAGGAGCAAATGCGGTCTATCAGATGGTCGACTTTCTGGGAACGGTTGACCAGTTCAATTTGGTTCATCGCTTAGTTTGAGTCCGTTCAGCTCCAACGAGCCTCCTTCAATGCCAACAAGCATTCTGAGGTCTAGTACTCCTTAGCTCTGCGGGATTTTCATGTCGGTTTGAAGATCCGTTCCAAGTTGACACCAAGCACTGAAGTTTATTGTCCTCACTATGTGGTGCATCAATTCGGATTTGTCCAAGCTATTCCTGCTCCATCCATGTTCTTCACGGTCAACACTACTTGTAGCCATTGTCTGCCGTCTCCCTCTCTTCCTCTCGGTCTCAGAGGAAGCCCGTGACCCTCTCCCGGCTGTCTCGACCATTGTTGTGGCCGGATAAGGAAGCTAAGCCCGAGCAGCAACTGTGCAGGCTCGGCTTGTTCCCGTACCGCCACTGCCACCTCCTGCCGCTGGCTAGCACGAGCGCCATCCCTCCCCCGTTGGCCGTACCCCCTGCCGCCGGCGCACCCGACACCGAGCTGCCACCGGCCGGGCTAGACCCTGTTGCTCCCAGCCTGCCCGATTAGGGCTATTTTTTTTATTGTTTTCACTGTTTCGGTGACTCGAGGCTGATCTAACGCTTCTGGGGGTGAGCACGGTGACCTCTGGATAGCGCTGATCACCGTGCTCACCTAACTTGCTGGTTGAGAGGCCGGGATCAGCAATTTCATCCTTGTCGCTCCCGGTGAGCACTCCCCGCAGAACTTTGGTTTGCTCCCGCACTCTCCGCAGCAATTTTTTGGCACTCTGGACAGTGAGCATGTCACGCCCCGGGGTCCCTTTTTGATTTAAAAGCAATGTGGAAGCACCCAATTTATTTATTTATTTTTTTTAAACCTGACCCCCAGGGTATGCCAGATCCGCCATAAATACAGGAAGTCCATTGCTCACATGGACAGAGTCTCCTTTGTATTTGCACGGCGTCACACAAATACAATATACAACCATAACCGTATGAGCATACACATACATTTACCATTCACCAATAGGTTCATGTTTAGAGTTTATTCAGAAATCCATAACTATTAGTTTAAAATGTTTCCTACCCGAAAACTCATTTTGAAATACTAATTTATGAAAACCACGAGAAAACCATTTCAAAACCGTTTCTCACACGGAAATCCTTTTTCTTTAAAACACGCTACCACGAGGGATAGAAAGTCGTTTTCATCTCAAAGAAAATCATAAGTTCTTTAATTCATTTACCAAAATCACATTTATCCACGTAAATAAAAACTAACTGAACCAATATACCTAAGTCATAACATCAGAAATAAAGAAGGTAGCAACTAAACCAAACAAATAGGGTCGGCAGCTCTATCGACCACTACAAACGTGTCTCACGTCTCGTCTCAACCCTCACCGCCTGCAATACCTAAAAATAGTGGGGGAGATGAGAACAACTAAACATGTCTCCCCTCCCAGTGGGTACCGCAAGCCGACGAAGGCGAGGAGTACTCACCGGATCAGTAAGAGATAAACAAGGTCATGAGCAGATATAACAACTACAGTAGCCATAAACTGAAAGGAAGTAGAACAATAACAGAATACACAACTACCGCTACTGTAACGAAGAGCTGAATGCATACATGGATATCAAAACTATAGTAGCAAGACAACTGTAAAGAAAGAACTGTAAGTATACATGCAACAGCAGCTACTATAGTTATATGCGTCAACCGGACAAGTAGTCGAAAAATACCCAATCTAAACCGCCGTGTCGGTCTAAGGACCTCAGGCAAAAGCCCACTGCTACTCTACTTGCATATAACCCAGTCCTGACCGTTGGGCTCATGGGTTGGCACCTGCAACCACTTTTTCGGAAAAGAACACCTAGCCGCGGTGGATCAGACCGCTGGTGTTCGTGAAATGCGAACGAGTCTCGGGCGATCAATGCTGATATGCTCAATGGCCAACCGTCGGCAACCAGCCGACAAACACTGCTCCTCTGGGCAAACAGACCAATAGGTCATCAAACTGTAAGGAAGCAGAAGAACCGACCACTCAGGTCAACTAGGATGGAACAACTCAACATCCTCCCAAAAGTATGCAAGTACTGCTCAATGTCAACTAAATGTATAAGCAAGAACCGACCAAATGAATCACACGAATGTCACATCATGTATCACTAAAATCCAGAACTACCGTCAGCCACTAGCCGACAATCCTACCCCTCAGGGTACACCGACCTCATAGGTCATCAAACGACAAGAGTCATGAACTGACTGACTAGGTGACAAACATGTCAAATAATGGATCTGAGTAAACTATAATCATCCGTCGGCAACTAACCGACAATCCCACCCCTCAGGGTATACCGACCTCAATGGTCATCGAACGACAGAAGTCAAGGAACCGACCGAATAGTTCAAAGATACGAGATACAAGAACCGACCAACTAGGTCACCGATCTCATATGAAATCACGAAACTGCTCTACTCTAAACATGATACAGGATATGCAGAATAGCTAAGTAGAGCAACAAAGAAACATGGTATAACTACTCTGCTCCTACTCATGATACTAAACATGAAAACAATGGAGTGGAGTACAATGGAAACAATATGGGTGCAAGGCTCAATATCTAATATGCAATAATAACGACAGGAGAACAAGGTAAGAGGATATCATCGAGCGTGCACCACTGTACCAACTTTGGATCGAAGTACCCACCTGAAAGAATGGCGCGCCTGTCTCTTGAATGCGAAAGAACATCAATCGGACCTAAGAAAGGTCCACCGGGTTAGTGTCTAACCTACACATAGCAAACACTAAAGCCACAACCCCACAACTAATCCCACGGAGATCGGTTTTCCAAAACCGACTACCGTAACTCGCTGAAAGTCCCAAAACCGCACCGGGACTCTGCCAGGACCTACGAACTATCCCGGAACTCACTGACTCGCTCTACGAGTCACCCGCTGCCACTAAACACAAATATTCGTGTGACATGGTAGCAAACATACCGCCTCACAACGAAACGATTATCGTCGAATAATCGTTCCGATCCGGGTTCCCAGAAGTGTCCAATTCGACACCGGAACCCACCGTCGCTCACCCATCATTTTCAAACCCTCGAAATGACGCGGTTGACCAGCCAACAAGGCTCAGCGACATAACAATTTATCACGAGGCACCGTCGGAATAATTCCGAACTGAAAACGCGTTCCGTCGGCGGATTTTGCCGACAAACGCACCGGAAATCACTTTTCGATTTTCGCAAGGGCTTGGGGCCTTGGACAATCAGTCCAGAGGTCACCCACAGCCCGAACATGCTGCCCACAGTGACCACAAGGTGTACAATTGCATAGAAACCCCTGCAAAAATACAAAATCACATCATTTCATGTGATTTTCGGGGTTTTACGGCTCGACAATGCAAACCGAAGGTTATCTGACTTGGCCGAGACATCCACTGCTAGGTCTCGATGTGCCGGAGGCCGTGCTCACACTTCGGAGCACGACGGCCACTGTGGCGAGCGCGGGAGCAACGCGACGTTCAGCCACAAAGCACGCACAGCCCCTAAACTGCACTTATCCCGCAAACTAGGGGCTTGTTGACCCCAAAGAAGGTGATCACGATGATCGGCACTAATTCAGGATCATCGTGCTCACCTCCAGCAGCATCGGAGTGCCCTTCGATCTCCGGAACCGCGATCCGAACCCCAAACAGTGCATAGAATACTGATAACAACTTACCGGAGCACGTTGGAGCCCGAGGGTGGCCGGTGACGGCCGGACGGCAGGTGCGACGGCAGGGGGAGGCTGAGGCCGGTCAAAGGGGGCCTGGGCGCGCGTTGGCTGGCGGCGGGAGGCGGCAGCGGCAGCTGGCAATGATGCCCTAGCCAAGGCAACTCGAGGAGAGTTCGGCCCAGATCCGGCCGACAGGGAGCTCCGGCGGCGGGTGCGCCGGCGTTTGACGAGTGCGGCGTACCCAGGGGAGGCGGAGCTCATGCTTGCCGACGGCGAAGGGCAGCGGCGGAGGCGCTGAGGCATCCCGAGCCCGCACGAGCTTGGCTCGGGCTCAGAGAGTAGTGTTGGCCACGGCGACGGCCGGGGGAGCTCCGAGAGATGGCGAGGGATCCTCGGAGGCCGGAGGGAGGCGGCACGACCGGTCCCAGGCGGCGGCGACGCGAGGGATAATGACTAGCTTGGTCTCGGCCCGAACTGGCTCAGAGCGGCCGCAGGTAGCCAGGGTGGCGGCGGCGGCCCACGGGGACGGCGGCGGCGGTGCGCGGGGAGTTGCCGGAGGTCAAGGGATGCCACCGCGGCCGGTTCCAGGCGGCGGCAGCACGCGGGCCAGGGGCTAGATCATGCTCGGCCCAAGCTTCATAGCCCAGCCACAGGGTGCCTAGGTGGCGGGCGGTGACGGCGGTGGCCAATCGGCGAAGGTCGCCGGAGGTCAGGGGAGTCGCCGGAGCCGCACGCAAGGGTGAGGGATCACCCTTGGTGGTCCACGGGTAGGAAGGATGAAGAATAGTGGAGATGATGGTGAGGGAAGGCAAAGTGGTCGAATTCCGGTGGCCGGCGACTTGCGGCGGCGGCCGGGGCTCGCGCGCGGCTGGGGCAGGGGTGTGCTGGCGACGGCTAGAGGTCAGATGAGCTAGGTGGATTTCTACAGCTAGGGTTTCGTGCATGAAACCCTAGTTGCACCATATGTATACAATGTGCATTTCGCAAGGAAGTCCGCCAAAAGCTGAGAATTTTCAGCCAAGTCCCTCACAGCGTGCGTGTTTCACGCTTACGCTCCTCAACATTCGAAATCGCGCGATTCGGTACATAAAATATAATGGTTTTCGCAGATTTTTCGTTTTGCCAATATTCGACCTCTTTGCGAACATTTTGAATTTTCGGGAGATCCGTCTGTCTGATTTGCGTACGGACTGTCTCAACGCGTTCAGCACGATCCGGGCATCGAATTCACAATTTTGTTTTGCCCGATATGATTGCTGATTTGCGACGAAACACATCTCGTCTCCAATATTCTAAAACCACACACACACACATATATATATATATATATATGCAAAACCAATAAACTCCATTTTTCTCGAAAATCGTGCGTCAAATATAAAATCCATCACGCCATTGGTTCCAGAATAGCTGAATTGTTCAAAACGAGCTATTGGATCGCTATGAACGAAGTCCGATACGCACTAGAAGCCAACTCTACTCATCAGTCTCTCCGAAAAATCGGAGTTACTATTCACTTTAAGTGATTAGTATAATCGTGTAACTTCTCCATTCTAACTTGTTTTCTTCTGAAACTTGATGAGTGCTTTTGTAATTAAATTACATACAAAAACATTGTCAACAGAGAGTTTAGCTACACTGCCAAAATCTCAGTCCTTACAGAGCACAACCTCCGCCTCGACAAGACCTGTCAGCCCATGCCTTAGCTGACCTCCGAAGTGCTCGGATTAAGGTAACGATTTTGATCTTCCAAAAATTGCACTTATTAAAGCGATTATTGAGGTTGTTAGGGGCTTTTGTGCAATTGTTGCACTATAGACCACTGTGGGCAGTATTTATTCAATGCTCGTGACCTCTGGATTGATTGTCTAAGGTCAGGAATCTTCTGCGAAAGCCGAATTACAGTTTTGGAGCATTTTTCGGCGAAACTCGCTGGGAGAATGCGATTTAGGTTCGGATTTCATCCAATGCTGTTGGAATGTCCTAGATTTTTCCGCCGAGCCTTGTTGGTTGGCCATACTCATTGTCTCGAGTGTTCGGAGATGATAGTTGGGCGGCTGAGCATTCTGGTGTCGAAATTGACATTTTCGGGAACCCGAATGGAGACAGTGGAAGAATCCCCACTTTGTCATTTGTGGTGGAAATCATCATCCCCAAGAGTGTGAGCAGTGCGGGAGATGTTTCCAATGTGGGCAGACTGGACATAGGTGGCGTGATTGCCCGAGACGAGCATCATCGGCCTCGACTTCCGCCTTGACTCCGCCCATTCCGCAATAATTTGAGGGAACCCCAACTGCTGCTCCGGTCACTGGCATGCTCTTGCACCGCGCCTACCAGAAGGACCACGACCAGGCCCCAGTGGACATGTGTGTGTGGCTCAAGCAGAGGATCCCACTATTGTCGTCAATGTCGTGGCAGGTATTGTGCTATTAAATAAAGTTAGATGCAGAACTTTGTTCGATATAGGTGCCTCTCATTCATGCATTAGTCGCTCATTTGTATCTACTCATAGGATTAACATAGAGGAAGTTGTGCCCGCTATATCGGTTTAGGTCTCCGAGCATGCATTCTTCATCCATGAAATGTGTCCTGCATGTTCGGTGCAAATTGGGAATTGGATTATGCTAGTAGATGCATTAGTGCTAAAACTTATGGATGGGTTTGATTGGTGTTAGGCATGGATTGGTTCTCGAAATATTATGCAACCATAGATTGTGAAAGTAAAGTAGTAACTTTTTGGGAGCCCGGGAAAGAGAAGTTGGTTTACTGTGGATGTAACAGTACACTCTTCACTGCGGTGGTGTCCACCTCACGTGCAAAGAAATTGATAAGAAGTAGGTGTACGGCTTTCTTGGTTATCATTATGGAGGGACACCAGGAAGCTGGAAAGCTTAAAGGTATTCCAGTGGTTCGAAAATTTCAGGATGTGTTCCCAAGGGAGTTACCAGGGAAACCCCTGACCGGGAGATTGAGTTTATGATAGACTTAGATCTCGGAACTGTGCCAATTTCTAAAGCTCCGTACCACATGGCACCGGTAGAATTGAAAGAGCTAAAGGCACAGTGATCTTCTCGACAAAGGCTTCATTAAGCCAAGTATATCACCTTTGGGAGCCCCGGTGTTATTTGTGAAGAAGAAAGATGGCTCACTCCGACTTTGTATCGATTACCGCCAGTTGAATAAAATTATGATTAAGAATAAGTACCCGTTATCCCGTATCGACGATTGTTTGATCAATTACAAGGGTCTCGAATATATTCAAAAATTGATCTTTAGTCGGGCTATCATCAATTGAAGATCAAGTCGGAGGATGTGCATAAGATCATGTTTCTAATGCGGTATAGGCACTATGAATTCACGGTTATGCCGTTCGGACTCACAAATGCCCAGGCAGCTTTTATGGGCTTAATGAACCGTGTTTTCAAATCTTATTTGGACCATTTATCGTAGTCTTTATAGACGACATATTGGTCTACTCTCGAAGCGATGAAGAGCATGAGGAGCACTTGACAGTTGTGCTACAGCTACTTCGGGAGGAAAAGCTTTATGTCAAGTTAAAGAAGTGCGACTTTTGGCTCCGGAAAGTTGCTTTCCTAGGGCATGTGATCTCAGCTGAGGGAGTTTTTGTTGATCCAGGAAAGGTGGAGGCAATAAAGAATAGGCCTTGCCCAACAAATGTTACTCAGGTCAGAAGCTTTTGGGCCTTGCTAGCTATTATAGACGGTTTGTAGAAGGATTTTCCAAGATTTCTCTTCCACTAACGCGTCTTACTCAGAAAGGGACCAAATTTGTGTGGACTGAGGACTACAATCGGAGCTTTGAGGAATTAAATAAGAGGTTGACCACGGCTATGGTCCTCACTCTACCCGTTCCTGGAGAGAGTTTTGCGGTGTATAGTGATGCTTCGCGGCTAGTGTCTCGGGTATGTATTGATGCAACGTGGGCAAGTTATCACTTATGATTCCCGACAATTGAAAAATGTCTGCTCTACTTCACAAAAGTGTCACAATGGACGAGGTGCAAACAATGTCCGCTCTACTTTAGAATCATGATAGCAAGTATAGAAAGAGACTAAGTAGAGCAATATATAAATATTCACATGGTGTCAGGCTCAACAATGGTAAACAACTGTAATAAAAGAGCTAGGGTAACAGCTTCGGAATCGTGATATACCTTATGTAAAGGTACTTTGGAGCAATCACGACGATCGCGAAGCTACTTGGGAACTGGAGAGTGCAATGAAGGAACACTATCTCCATCTATTTTCGATGGAAGCTTAAGGTACCTATTTCCTAGTTTCGCGGACAAAACCTCTTTTTAGGAGGAGAATGTAATATACTGAACTTCAGCAAATTGCAATGTTCTAGTGTTAGAAGAGTAATCGGAGTTACTCTAGATGTTTTGAGAGTTTATCGGCATTTAACTTAAATGTTTTAAATGCCAAGACGAGTGCTTAACACTAAAATTTGTAATGTTCAGATTGGAGTGTTGAGTACCGGCACCTGAGTACGGTACCGGTATCTCAGAGGGTTGCCTAATGCGTAGCTCTCGGGTTTGAAATGCTAGAGCTGGGTACCGGTACGGCATTGCGCGGGTACCGATACTCTGCATTAAATCCGGCCGCGTAAGCTCTTGGGTTTTAGCTGTTTTGAGGTTGGGTACTGGTATCTCAACCTAAGTACTGGTACTCAATGCGGCAGAGTGAGTTGGTAAAGGGATTTTTGGTCTTTTTGCAATGATGTTTATCCTCTTAAAGCCCTCAAACCGACCCCCAGCTGGGTTTTTCTTATGCTGGAGTTTGAAGAAACAGAGTAAGTTCTTCTTTCTCTCTCTAGATATTATTTCCATTTTCTTTGAGTGAAAATTGGTGGATTTAAGCTCTTTTCTTTTCTTCTCCTTATGTTAGCTGATTTGGAGGATCTTTGAGGAGCTGTAGAAGTGAGGAAGAGAGGGTTTCGAGAGTAGATCTTCAACCCTAACTTAGAAAATAGTTGAGCTGGAGCTTTGGAAGGTTAGCTACCCAACTTTCACTACTATTGATGTTATTGGTAGTAGTATTGGAGCTACTTTGGGATAGTTCACAGCTGAGGTTGTGAAACTAATTTTGGATGTACGTTGTTAACTCTCTTTTAGGTTGGATTTCTAGTGCCCAACCTGAGGTGAAGTAGAGATTAAGCCTTGCTCTAAACAAGGTATGATTCTACCTATATTAGGTGAATTCTTGGGGTTCTTGGTAGAGAGCTTAGTAGAAGCTCCTAATGGATTTAGAATTGTGATAGATTGCTGGGAAGCTTTTGAGCATCATCACAAAGGTGATCGAACGCGAGTCAGCGAGTATTCGGTGGGTTTGACCTCACCGAAATGGGTAAATTCCCCCTATGTTCTTATTCTTCCTTTAGAATTAGAATTTGTGGATATGTATGCTAGTGGTATCATACATGAGTTGTTGGATGTATTAGATGCATTTACATCATATGGCAAAGTTATATCTCTATGAAGTAGAGAGTTAGATGCATTAAATTCATTATATGATGATTAGTATACTTGCATAGACAAGTTGGAAATTAGATTAAATATGCTTAGACTAGCATAAATTCCATGTTATTAGTTATACTCAAGTTGATAACTAGTATTTGATATTGGATTTAGATCTCGACCTATAGGTAGGTAAAGTATATTCCATGTTTGAGACATGACGATTGAGAGCTTTATATATTGTGGATCATGTTTGCTTGCCATTGTGCTCATTCGCACATACTTGTGAGGGTCGCTCCCTACAAGCCGGCACTCCGAAGTTGGCCTACGCGACATCATGCTCGCCCGTGCGGGATTGGGTGCCAAAATGGATTGCCGTGGGGAGTGCATACTACCACGGGGCCATTAGGTGCGGCGCAAGCCGGACTACCTTTGGGTAGATCCTTGTGAATTGGATAACATTGATAAACTGTGTTAGTAAAATAGCCATTACTTAACAGTGTACATTCATTGAAATGATATAGTATACTTACTCTTATAGAGTAGTTCAATTATCTGTTGCATAATGTTAATTGCATTGGAGGCATAGTAGTTCTAAGATTCACTAGCTGATTGTTATTCATTTCATGTTATCATTATACATGTTTACTAATTATGCATTATGAACCTAGTGGTGTAATTCGCTGAGGTCGGTGGCTTACCCACTGGGAACTATTGATTAATAGTTCTCACGCCCTATTTGTTGTTATTTTATTTACAGAGCCATCCATAGCGAGAGAGGCTAGGGACCATGGCAAGAGAGTCGCGTCTAGCTTGGCATAGTTTGGAGTCCTGCTAGGTGATTACCTCTCTTTTTGGAGTGAGCTGAGAGGGTTATGTATTCTGTATAGAGTCCACCTCTTGTACATAGTTGTTCTTTGAGACTTTGTGATGTATGAGCTATTTTGGGAGTTGTATATGTACTTTATACTATCTTTTATTAGCTCTTGGATTTAGCATGTCTTATGCTCTGATATCTTGTTAGTGGTACTATTTGACTTGATATTTCTAGCGTGTTTTATAGATGCCTTGTATACTCTGGGTATACGGCGGGTTTGTAGCGTACCGGATAGGCTTCCGTTGGACCCCGGGCGTGACAGCCGTAGGCCCGGGGGAGGCAATGGTGAGGAGCCAGAGGGACAAGGACCATCTACTTGAGCTCGATAGGGTTGAAGGCCAAAAAATAAAGTAATGTAGGGGAGAGGGAGAAGCGTTGGCGGCTTCCGGCAGTCGGAGGCATGCGTTGGCGGCCGGGGTGTGCGCGGCGAGGGCAGGGGAGGGTGGTGAGGCGGCTAGGGAGGTCTCACCTGAGGGTTGTTAGCTGGGCTAGGGTTTTCTGTATGAAAACCCTAGCTTGCACCTTTAAATATGGTGGTAAATTGCAAATTAGTCTACCAATGATCAGTATTTTCAACCGAGTCCTTCACAGTGCGAGTAAATCGCGCAGATGTACTTCCACGTTCAAAATCACGCAAAACGGTACATAAAATATAGGGTGTTTTGCAGATTTTTCGTTTTACCAATTTCGACCCCTTTGCGAACATTTTAAAATTTCGGGAGATCCGTCCGTTGGATTTACAAACGGACTGTGCCAACGCATTCAGCACGACCGGAGCGTCGAACTCACAATTTTTTTCGCCCGATATGGTCGCCGATTTACGACGAAACCCATCCCCACTCCAATTTTCCAAAAACCAAACCTATACATAAGTGTAAAACCAATAAACCTCAAATTGAAACTCGAATTTGAATTCCCTACCACTGGTAGGTACCTGAAACATTCTCCACCCTACTCCAGGACACATACACGGAGCACGAGAAGTTTTACAACCAAGGACAGTAAAGAACGAAAACTCTCATTCCGATAAAATCCCTTTTTCTTGAAAACTGTGCATCAAAACCCAAATCCGTCAGTGCCATTGGGTCCAGGACAGTCGAACCGTTGAAAATGGGTTATTGGATCACTATAAACAGAGTCGAATATGCACCGAAAGCCATCCCCACTCATTGGCATCTCCGGAAAACCCGAGTTACTATTCACTTTAAGTGATTAGTAAAGGTCGCGTAACTTCTCCATTCTAACTCGTTTTCTCCTGAAACTTGACGAGTACTTATGTAATTAAATTACACACAAAAATATCGTCAACAAACAGTTTAGCTACACAGTCAAATTCTCAGTCCTCACAACAGGTGTTACCTTCGTACAGGTGGGTACATCGATCCGAAGTCGGTCTAGTGGTGCATGCTCGGTGATATTCTTTCTACCCTAGCTCTTTTATTACAGTTGTTTACCATTGTTGAGCTTGACACTATGTGAACATTTATACTCACTTAGTCTCTTTCTATACTTGCTATCATGATTCTGAAGTAGAGCGAACATTGTTTACACCTCGTATTTGTGACACTCTTGTGACCTAGTCGGTCAGTTCCATGACTTCTATTGTTTGATGGCCTATGAGGTCGGTATACCTTGAGGGGTAGGATTGTCGGCTAGTTGCCGATGGATGATTATAGTTTACACTGATCCATGATTTGACATTAGTTGACTTCCTAGTCGGTGACACTCGTATTCATATATGATATGATTTGACACTAGTTGACTTCGTGGTCAGTGATATTCTAGTGGTCTATTGCATGACTTGCTATGTTTGATCTGATTGGTTGGTGATATTTTTCTATCCTTGAGATAGAGGTTGACCTGGTTGATTGGTTACTCTGATATTGTTCTATCCTTGAAATAGAGGTTGACCTGGTTCGTCGGTTACTCTTTGTTAGACTTTATTTTGGTTATTCGTCGACAGTGGGCTATTGAGCATATCGCATAGATCGCCACTGCTCATATGCATTTGATGCACACCAACGATCCGATCCACCGCAGGAGGGTGTTTTTTTTCGAAAATGTGGTCGTACATCCGACCCGTGAGATCAGCGACCTATTGCTGGGTTGTATGCCAGGGAGACCCCAGCGGCCTATTGCTCGAGTCACATCCCTGCTAGAGCGGTAGTGGCATAGCCTGAGGTCTGCGGCCCGACATAGCAGGTTTCTGGATTGGGTATTTTGGGATTGATTGTCCGGTTGATGCATACTTGCACTTTGTTCTGTATTACAGTAGTGGCTAGTTATATTTCTCTATACTGTTGTTTATCTCTGCATCATTGCTACTATAGTTATGATATACATGTATGCTTTCTGTTCTACTTTAAAGTAGCATAGTTATATGTTCTATTACTGTTCCCTTTCCCTCCGGTATTATTGTTACTGTACTTGTGATATCTGCTTATGACTTCGATTATCTCTTTCTGCTGGTGAGTACCCCTCGCCCTCGTTGGCTTGCGGTACCCACTGGGAAGGGATACATGTGTATATATTTTCAACCCCACCTTTTTTCAGGTGACGTTGCTGGTCTAAGTAAGGACAGTACGTGAGGCGCGTGATTAGTGGTCGTTTTGTGTCCCAGCCTGGTGACTTATGGTTTAAAATTCTAATATGTTCTCCCATAATAAGTAACTTAGATATTTATGGTCCAGTTGATTTTATGTCGTTTGAATATATGTGGTTTTGTGAGATTAATAAAATATTTGTGGTTTTTATGCAAAAATTGTGAAAATGGTTTTCTACCTTTGTGGTAGCTTGGTTTTAAAGGTAAAGGTTTTCCTGTTGGAAATGGTTTTAAAAAGAATTTTTCGATTTTCATGATTTTTAGTATTTCAAAATGAGTTTCAAAGTAGGAAACGTTATAAACGAATAGATGTGGTTTTAGGATGAAAATATGGTGAACTTATGATGGATTGAATGTGAAAGTGGTTTATGTGATGTGGTGATTGCATTTGGATGTGTTTACAATATGGTTGTATCTTATACTTGTGCGACGCTGTGCAAATACAGGGGAGACTCTATCCGTGTGAACAGTGGGTTTCCTATATTTGTGGCGGATCTGACATCCCCTGGGGTCAAGGCTTTCAAAAAAAAAAAAAATATTTGGGCATTTCCGAATCAATTTTAAAACTTCAAAAGAGCCTCGGGGCGTAATACTATTATTATTCTAACTGAGGACCCTCTATAATCTTAATGTAAGGACTGAGAATTTGATAGTATAGTTAGACTCTCTGTTGACGATGTTTTTGTGTTTATGTAAATACAAAAGCACTTGTCAAGTTTTGGGAGAAAACGAGCTAGAACGGAGATTTTACGCGATCTCCAAGTTTCACTTAAAGTGAATAGTAACTCAGTTTTCCGGAGAGGCCAATGTGTAGAGTTGGCTTTCGGCGCGAATCGGACTCTGTTCATAGCGATCCAATAGCTCGTTTCGAACGGTTTAGCTATTTTGGAACTAATAGCGCTGATGGATTTTGGGTTTGATGCATGGATTTCGAGAAAATCTGAAAATACATGTTTTATATGTATTTGTGCGTCATTTTGCCTTTTGGAGAGAAAACGAATTTCATTGCGAATCCGTGACCAATCGAGGTGAAACAAAATTGTAGCTTTGTTGTCTCCATTGTGCTGATCGCACTGGTGTGATCTGTTTGCAAATCTGACGAACGGATCTGCGGATATCGCGCGATGATCAAGGAGGGGTCGGCGATGGCAAAACGGTAATTTTGCAAAAGTTGCGACATTTTATGTACCGTTTCACGTGAAATCGCACGTGGAGGTGTTTTTGCACATTTTACTTGCGCTGTGATGGACTCAATATAAAATATTGAGTTTTGAGGGGCTTTCATGCAAGGTGGAACTTTATATATAAGGTATTCTAGGGTTTTGCACTAGGAAACCCTAACCCTAACCCTAGCCGCACCCTTCTACCTTCACCTCTCTCCTCTACCCCGTCGCGCGCCTCCCGGTCGTCGCCGATCGAGCCCCGGCCGGCCAGCAGCAGCCGCAACCAGCTTCTCCTTCATCTCCTCCCTCTTCACCTCTCTCTCTCTCCTTCTCGGGTTGGAGCCCAGGCCGAGGTTGCATTGCTTCCCTATTCCTTGCCGGCGTCACCCTGACCCCGTCGGAGCCTCCCCCGGCCGGTCGCTACCGCCTGCCGCCGTCGTCGAGCACGGCAGTTGCATTACTGTCACCTTGTAGCCTGCTAGATGCAGCTCGGCCGAGGAAGCCCTAGCTTCTTGGCCGGTGCGCCACCACCTCCTTAGCTCTATCCCGCCGCCTCCCTCGAAGCCTCGAACATCACCCCGACCTGTCGCCGCCGCCCCTGCGGGCCGCCGCCGCTGCCTCTGTCAACCGCGGCCGCCCCTAACCTGTGCGGACCGAGGTGTGCTCGCTCCTTCTTCATCGGCCGCCGCCGTGACTGCCTTTGCTCTGGAACCCGAGCTTCCTTCCTGCGTGCTTGGCTTGCTCAGCCGACGCTGCCGTCGCTCCTCGCCGCCAGCCAAGGTGAGCCCTGTGCTCCTCTTTTCCCTCGCACCCATCCCTGGCCCGCGCGCACCTTGTCGTGCTGCCGAAAGCCGTCCGGAGCAAGCTTGCTTCGGCCAAGCCTGAAATAGGGCTCTTCTGGGATGGCTTACTGTTCCGAGCTTCCTGGGGCTTACTGATCACTGCGAAAGGGAGCACGATGATCGTGACTCATCGCTGATCATCGTGCTCACCTTAGATTCTGTTGGGAAGGCCCCGTTCCACTGTTTCGGCGGTGTCGCCCCTTTAGGGCCTTTTTGGCTGCTATTTCGAGTTGGCACACGCTTTTTCAGTGATCTGAGGCTGTCCTGATGCCTCTGGAGGTGAGCACGGTGATCGATCGTTGGTCAGTGCCGATCACAGTGCTCACCTCACTTTGGATCAACGGATTCCGGTTAGTCCTGTTCAGCATGGTTTTCCCCGACTGCGCGCTGTTCACAGAACTTTAGGATTGCTCCCGCGCCTCCCATAGTGAGCCGTTGTGCTCCGGACTATGAGCACGGCCTCCGGCACGTCGAGACCTGTGAGTACGTGTCTCGGCGGACCTTGGAAGTCCTCGGTTTGTGAGAACGAGCCACAAAGTCGCCCAATTTACATAAAATGATAGGATTTCTTGTAAATAGAGGGACTTTTATGCAATTGTGCACCTTGTGGCTACTGTGGGCAGTGTGTATGTGTGTGTGGTGACCTCTAGACTGATTGTCCAAGTTCCGTGAGCCTTTGCGGAAATCGAAAGTCGATTTCGGTGCATTTTTCGGTGAAATTCGCCGAAAGAACGCGGTTTCGGTTCGAATTTCTTCCGACGTTGTTTGGTTGCCCTGTGAGTTGTCGATGAGCCTTGTTGGCTGGTCACCATCGTCATATCATGGGTTCGGAGATGACGGGTGAGCGACGGTTGGTTCCGGTATTGAAATTGACACTTTGGGGAACCCTATTCGTACAATTATCCGACGATAATTGTGTAGTTGTGTTACCTTTTGTTTGCTGCCAAGACATCCAAATCGGTGTGTTTTGTGGCAGCGGGTGACTCGTGGCACGAGTCGGTGAGTTTCGGGACACTTAGTGGGTCCCGACGGCGTCCCGATGTGGTTTTCGGGACTTTTGGTGAGTTGCGGTGATCGGTTTTGGGAAACCGACTTTGGGGACTTGTGTGGGGGTTTGTGAGTCTCGTGCTTTGGGTGAGTGGGTTGGATACTGATCCGGTGGATCTTCGTAGGTCCAGTTGACTTGTGCGTACCCAGTGTCCCGGCGCGACAGTGATAGGTGGGTGCTTCGAGCTGGTAGTCGGTGAGATCGTTTCACTTCCCTCTGTTCTTCTATTTCAGCATTGTAGTCTCTACATGTCAGTTGTTTGTTTATCGTTCGTTCATCTATATCTCGTTGATTGCATTATGATAGTTGTGGATAGACATGTAGAGCAGGCTTATATATATACTGTATATTTGTGGACCTTGGGTCCGGGCAACACATCGACTCCTTTGTCGTGTGTTTCGATCTGGTTGATCGCGGTTCGGTGTTGTAGGCCCTTGCTCCTGGCTTCAGTCAAGGCACCGGTATCTTTTTGCTGGTTTTCGCTTTGAGCATATCAGCATGATTTAGTCACAGCACTGTGTATTTTAGACACCAGGTTGGTTTGGCCACAAACCAAGGGGTGTACGTATCCGGATAGGTCGTCGGTGGACGCATGAATCATTGGCAGTATCTGCTCTGTGACAGGTAACGCTTGAGGTCTGCGGACCAATATAGCAGTATCAGATTGGGTTTCATTTTGGACTATTTACCCTTGAGGTATCCGTTCAGTTGAGTTTTTGTTACAGTAGTAGTTTCGTTCTTGCTCAGTTATTATCCTGTTTCTATTACTACTGTAGTTGCTCTTATATCATATCATATACATATCTGTTGTTCTATCTCCTTTGGTTTTCGGTGATTACGACTTGCATTCGTGGCTCTGTCGTACCCACTAGAAAATCTTGATTGTAGTTTCTCACCCCCCGATTCCCCTAGGTGACTCAGGCGAGGAGTTGGTATTTGGGCTCGACGGGAGGATGATCTAGCTAGTCGGCAGTAGCGACCGTCACCCGGGTTATATTTTACTTCTGTATTTAGTAATTTATAATAAATGGTTCAGTTAGATGATCATATTTGATGTTTGAATATTCGTGAATTGTTCGAGTTGATGATTTCCATTATGCATGTGATTAGAGTTTGTGAATCTGGATGTTGGTTTTATGGATACTTGATTTTCTTGTATTTACGCATCGTGGTTATCTACCCCTCGAGGTAGTCGGTTTTCAAAATGGAGTTTTTGGGTGGGAAACCATTTTAAAAAGATTTTCGAATGGCTTTTGGTGAATGATTGAATTAGAGTTTAAAAACAAATTTTTCGGGTGGGGAGCACTTTTAAATAGGATGACTGTTGTACTGTGCATCGCATCATTTAGCGCCTAAGGAGTGTTTAGAGACATGCATCATTTCTAAGGATCGCTAGCTGTATGAAAATGCATGGCATGAATGGTTTGTTAATTAGTAAATATAGACTGTGGTTGTGATCCTGTTGATGCAGCTGTTGGTATGCCGTGCAAATACAATGGAGACTCTGTCCGAGTGGACAAAGGAACTTTGTATTTGTGGCGGGTCTGTAGGTCACGTGGCCCGGTTGAGAAAAAAAAATGGCCCGTTTTTCACAATTTTGATTTCAAAAATGGTAATAGATTTAAAAAGGCTTTTAAAATTGGCCCCGAGGCGTGACAGATTAAGATGGTATCAGAGCGTGAAACAACTACAACTATATTTACAAGCTTTCTAACTGAACCACTGGTTAGGTTGACCATAGGAGGACCATAAGATTTTAGGCACGTACGAGTGCGGGGTATTCGAGATTTAATCTCAAGGTTATCGAGCTAGGAGGCTCGAAGATTAAATTGTGCTTGTTACCTTGTGTTTCTTGTGTTGCAGGATATGGCATGTGCTTGTTTTGGTATTTGGAGTGGAACAGTGAATAGACTAGCTCTGAGCAGTGAGGTGTTGACTGGCTGCTATTACTACTGTTATCGCCCCACCTCCAACACGGGACATGGAAATCTTTGTTGGTCAATCCGCAGGCACACAGGGTTCACTCTTTTAAGCTATCTCAGATGTTTTTGCTGGTGGAGTTACCAAGGCGGGTGTTTCGACCTTTTGTGGGTTCCTTGTCAGTGTGGTGTGTGTCTGATCTGGCTAATGTATAGTCGTGATGTCGGATCTCTGTTCGTGCATTCTAGTGCATTATAGGGTTATTGATCGGCTTGGTTCTTGTGTCATGTCTCCAACTTGTTGTTGGCGATGGATCCATGGGTATCTTACCTTTTTTTCGATAAGTACGTTGGCTGCAGACAACGTAGTGTTGAAAGTTAGGACAAGATATCGTACCCCTTTTGGGGAATGTCTAGATTGGGTCGGTATTTTTTTTCTCTTGCATGAGAAGTGACGGTTATCTTTGATCATTTAGTGAGCCTAGTGGTTGGCTCAGAAGTCACAGCTTGTGATGTTGTACAAGGTATACGTTCTGGTTTATCGTGGATTCCTTTGATTGGATTGTTGTTCGGTCACTTGGTGAGAGGCATGTTGTAGTCTCGATAGAACGGGCATTTAGTGTTGCTAGGGACATCGATCGCTAGGGTCCCTTGGGGATGACAGCGACAGGGTCTCTTAGAGATAGATGTTGGGCATCACTGATGGTTTTGATCGTATGTTGTGAGTGGTAACTCTGTTCACCTAGTGACGGACATGCATTGGTTGTATGTTGATCGTTTGTACCCGAATAAGTGTTGAGCAGGCAAAATTGTCGGCTCAACTAGTACTTGCAGCCTTAGACCTTTTTGGTCTAGGCAAATGGTTAGGTCTTGGACCTAAGAGAGTCGGGTGCCATCGAAGGGTTCCGATGGTTAAGAGCTGGCTCTGTTTTGTTATAGTTCGAACCATTGAGAGGTTGTAGACTCCGAGGTGAGTGTTGGTACTCAGGTTTAGGGGTTTTCCTACCTTGGCACTATAGCCGTGTTTGGTGCGTTAGTGGATTTATAATCGAAATTATTTTTGGTGGTGTGTAGGAAAGTTTCGGGGACGAAACTTTCTTTAATGGGGGGATGATGTAAGGACTGAGAATTTGACAGTATAGTTAGACTCTCTGTTGATAATATTTTTGTGTGTAATGTAATTACAAAAGCACTCGTCATGTTTTGAGAGAAAACGAGCTAGAACGGAGATTTTACGCGATTTCCAAGTTTCACTTAAAGTGAATAGTAACTCGGTTTTCCGGAGAGGCCAATCTGTAGAGTTGGCTTTCGGCGCGAATTGGACTCCGTTCATAGCGATCCAATAGCTCGTTTTGAATGGTTCAGCTATTTTGAACTAATGGGGCTGACAGATTTTGGGTTTGAGGCACGAATTTCGAGAAAATTTGAAAATACATGTTTTATATGTATTTGTGCGTCATTTCACCTTTTGGAGAGAAAACAGATTTCGTTGCGAATCCGTGACCGATCGAGGTGAAACAAAATCGTAGCTTTGTTGTCTCCATTGTGCTGATCACACTAGTGTGATCCGTTCGCAAATCTGACGACCGGATCTGCGGATATCGCGCGATGATCGAGGAGGGGTCGGTGATGGCAAAACGGTAATTTTGCAAAAGCTGCGACATTTTATGTACCGTTTCGCGTGAAATCGCACGTGGAGGTGTTTTTGCGCGTTTTACTCGCGCTGTGATGGACTCAATATAAAATATTGAGTTTTGAGGGGCTTTCATGCAAGATGGAACTTTATATATAAGGTATTCTAGGGTTTTGCACTAGGAAACCCAAACCCTAACCCTAGCCGCACCCTGCCATTTTCACCTCTCTCCTCTGCCCCGTCGTGCTCCTCCAGGCCGCCGCCGACCGAGCCCTAGCCGGCCAGCAGCAGCCGCAACCACCTTCTCTTTCCTCTCCTCCCTCTCCACCTCTCTCTCTCTTCTTCTTGGGTTGGAGCCCAGGCCGAGGCTGCATTGCCTCCCTACTCCTTGCCGGCGTCGTCCTAACCTCGTCGGAGCTTCCGCCTGCCGTTGTCGCCGCCGCCTACCGTTGTCGCCGACCACGGGAGCTGCGTTGCTACCACTTTGCAGCCTGCTAGATGCAGCTCGGCCGAGGAAGCCCTAGCTTCTTGGCCGGTGCGCCACCACCTCCTTAGCTCTATCCCGCCGCCTCCCTCGAAGCCTCGAACATCACCCCGACCTGTCGCCGCCGCCCCTGCGGGCCGCCGCCGCCACCTCTGTCAACCGCGACCGCCCCTGACCTGTGCAGACCGAAGTGAGCTCGCTCATTCTTCCCCGATCGCCGCCGTGGCCGTCTTTGCTCTGGAACTCGAGCTTCCTTCGTGCGGGCTTGGCTTACCACGCCGACGCCGCCGCCGCTCCTCGCCGCCAGGCAAGGTGAGCCCTGTGCTCCTCTCTTCCCCCACACCCATCCCTGGCCCGCGCGCACCTTGCTGTGCCGCCGGAAGCCGTCCGGAGCAAGCTTGCTCTGGCCAAGCCCGAAATAGGGCTCTTCTAGGATGGCTTACTGTTTCGAGCTTCCTGGGGCTTACTGATCACTGCGGAAGGGAGCACGATGATCGTGACTCATCGCTGATCATCGTGCTCACCTTAGATTCTGTCGGGAAGGCCCCGTTCCGCTGTTTCGGCGGTGTCGCCCTATTAGGGCCTTTTTGGCTGCTATTTCGAGTTGGCGCACGCTTTTTCAGTGATCTGAGGCTGTCCTGATGCCTCTGGAGGTGAGCACGGTGATCGATCGTTGGTCAGTGCCGATCACAGTGCTCACCTCACTTTGGATCAACGGATTCCAGTTAGTCCTGTTCAGCGCGGTTTTCCCCGACTGCGCGCTGTTCACAGAACTTTATGATTGCTCCCGCGCATCTCACAGTGAGCCGTTGTGCTTCGGACCATGAGCACGGCCTCCGGCACGTCGAGACTTGTCAGTATGTGTCTCGGCGGACCTTAGAAGTCCTCGGTTTGCGAGAACGAGCCACAAAGTCGCCCAATTTATATAAAATGATAGGATTTCTTGTAAATAGAGGGGATTTTATGCAATTTTGCACCTTGTGGCTACTGTGAGCAGTGTGTATGTGTGTGTGGTAACCTCTAGACTGATTGCCCAAGGTCCGTGAGCCTTCGCGGAAATCGAAAGTCGATTTCGGTGCATTTTTCGGCGAAATTCGCCAAAAGAACGCGGTTTCGGTTCAGATTTCTTCCGACGTTGTTTGGTTGCCCTGTTTGTTTTTCGTTCGTTCATCTATATCTCGTTGATTGCATTATGATAGTTGTGGATAGATATGTAGAGCAGGCTTGCATATATACTGTATATTTGTGGACCTTGGGTCCGGGCAACACATCGACTCCTTTGTCGTGTGTTTCGATCTGGTTGATCGCGGTTCGGTGTTGTAGGCCCTTGCTCCTGGCTTCAGTCAAGGCACCGGTATCTTTTTGCTGGTTTTCGCTTTGAGCATATCAGCATGATTTAGTCACAGCACTGTGTATTTTAGACACCAGGTTGGTTTGGCCACAAACCAAGGGGTGTACGTATCCGGATAGGTCGTCGGTGGACGCATGAATCATTGGCAGTATCTGCTCTGTGACAGGTAACGCTTGAGGTCTGCGGACCAATATAGCAGTATCAGATTGGGTTTCATTTTGGACTATTTACCCTTGAGGTATCCGTTCAGTTGAGTTTTTGTTACAGTAGTAGTTTCGTTCTTGCTCAGTTATTATCCTGTTTCTATTACTACTGTAGTTGCTCTTATATCATATCATATACATATCTGTTGTTCTATCTCCTTTGGTTTTCGGTGATTACGACTTGCATTCGTGGCTCTGTCGTACCCACTGAAAAATCTTGATTGTGGTTTCTCACCCCCCCCCCCATTCCCCCAGGTTACTCAGGCGAGGAGTTGGTATTTGGGCTCGACGGGAGGACGATCTAGCTAGTCGGCAATAGCGACTGTCACCCGAGTTATATTTTACTTCTATATTTAGTAATTTATAATAAATGGTTCAGTTAGATGATCATATTTGTTGTTTGAATATTCGTGAATTGTTCGTATTGATGATTTCCATTATGCATGTGATTAGAGTTTGTGAATCTGGATGTTGGTTTTATGGATACTTGATTTTCGTGTATTTACGCATCGTAGTTTTCTATCCCTCAAGGTAGTCGGTTTTCAAAATGGAGTTTCCGAGTGGGAAACAGTTTTAAAAAGATTTTCGAATGGCTTTTGGTGAATGATTGAATTAGAGTTTAAAAACAAAGCTTCCGGATGGGGGGCACTTTTAAATAGGATGACTGTTGTACTGTGCATCGCATTATCCAGCGCCTAAGGAGTGTTTAGAGGCATGCATCATTTCTAAGGATCGCTAGCTGTATGGAAATGCATGGCATGAATGGTTTGTTAATTGGTAAATGTAGACTGTGGTTGTGATCCTGTTGACGTAGCTGTTGGTACGCCGTGCAAATACAAAGGAGACTCTATCCGAGCGGACAGAGGAACTTTGTATTTGTGACGGGTATGTACGTCACGTGGGCCGGTTGAGAAAAAAAAAAGGCACGTTTTTCACAACTCTGATTTGAAAAATAGTAATAGATTTAAAAAGGCTTTTAAAATTGGCTTCGGGGCGTGACACTTAATTGTACATCCCTTCATCTCAAGGCCGAAAACCTAATAGCACCAAGTCCTTGGTACTATTAATAGTATAGTAGTTTAATTATATAGAGTCCGGTTACTATACTCTTATGAGTACGAAGGCGATCGTTGATCCCAATATATATATATATATATATATATATATATATATATATATATATATATATACGGCTACTATCCCTAATTAATAGGTTGGGACCATTGTTCTATAAAGTCGTTTTCAATGATCGACACTCCAAGTTGATAATCGGCAGCCGTTGAAATTGATCTACTTATAAGAAATATTTAAAAAACCGAATTTTGTAATTTTAAAAATCATTATCCAAGTTATCGAAAGTCGAAAAAATGAACAGTCATAAATGAATAACCTTCTTAAAATAGAGGTTAAACTTTCTCAAATCATGATCAGAGTTATCAAATATTATCTAAATAGTATAAAATATTTTCTATCAAAAATTCAAGCAGTTTGGATTGCGCCTCTATACCGTTAAACAAGCAAACGGCTCATATCGGCCGTCAAGAATTGTCGATTTTACGATCCTTTGATCACCATGTAAACGATTTTTAAGCTTCTAAAATTTAGTTTATAGATACTTCAAATACTCTAGATCAATTTTAATGGTTCCGATTATCGATTCGGCATCTCTATCATCGAGAATGACTTAATAGGACGATGGTCTCTATCCTTTTAGTAGGATAGTAGCTGGATTCTATATATATATATATATATATAGGCTAATGCTACTATCCTATTAATAGGATAGGAGCACTTGTCCTATCAAGTTGTTCTTGATGATCGAGATTCCGAATCGATGATCGGAGCCGTTGAAGTTGATCTAGAGTATTTGAAATATCTAGAAACTAAATTTCATAAATTTTGATAATGGTTTACATGGTGATCAAAGTGTCGTAAAATCGATAATTTTTGACGGCCTATATGAGCCGTTTGCTTGATTAACGGTGTAGAGCAATCCAAATTGCTTGAATTTTTGATAGAAAATTCTTTATACTATTTAGATAATGTTTGATAACTCTGATTATGAACTGAGAAAGTATAGGGCTACTATACTCTTATGAGTATTGGGCCCTTCATACTCATAAGTTATTTTTGATGATGGGGCTTCCGAATCGACAATCCACTCCATTAAATATGATCTAGAGTATTGGAAACTTCAAAAAAGATAAATTTTGTAATTTTTCGAAATCATAATAAAATCCATCAAACGGGCATAGAATGAACGGTCAAAATCAAACGACGTCCTAAAAATGGATGATCGGATCCTTCAATTTAAGATCGGAGTTATTGATCTTTTTCTAGGTAGTGAATAGAATTTTCTATCAAAAATTCAACATATTACAATTCTTTTACACCGTTAAACTAGCAAGTATCCCATACCGGCCGTTAAAAATTGTCAATTTTGTTAGCTTTTGATCGTAAGGTAAATGATGTTGAAAAATTATGATATTTGATTTCTAGAAGTTTTAAATGCTCTAGATAATGTTTAACGGTATGGATCGTCGATTCGGAAGCTCTATCATCGAAAACAACTTATGACTACGAGGGAGATCATACTCATCAGAGTATAGTAGCCGGACTCTATATATATATATATATATATATATATATATATATATATAGATAAGATAGAGAGAGAGAGAGAGAGAGAGTTGAGCTAGAATACTCTCAAAGCACCATAAAGGTGGTGCTTTTGAAGTTTTAGCCATTGGATGAAGAGATGTGAGATTGAGATGATGTAGTAGCTGGTGGTAGGTGGAATAGTTGTTTGACCAAGGGCTATTAGTAATCAAGTTGTACACATGGACCTTTGCAAATTGCGAGGTTCGAGTGATTGGATGTGTTTCGAGCTTCTCCACACTTGGTGGAGGGTCGTAGAATGTTTTCCCGACAAAGAAGTTCGAAAAACCTGATTTCGGGACGAGTCCTGAGAGTTTTCACTCTCGCGGACGGTCCCTGAAAAGAGAGACCGGTCCCGCAGTGAGCAGTGTTGCGGCAGCCCTGAGGCAACCGGTCCTGGCGGGCGAGACCGGTCCAGAGCGCGCCTACGCAGTGAGAACTGGTCCGCGCAGGGAGAGACGGTTCGCCGAACGTTGGTTTTTCGGTTCGCAGCGAGAGACCGTTCCCTCTGGGGAGAGACCGGCTCCGCTCTGGGCGATAAAAACTGCCCAGACCGGGCTGATGTAATATTGTTTTTTGAGGGCCTGCTTGGGATTTGTTGCAATACGAGTGGTCTATATGACCCATCCAAGCGCTCTTCGTTACTGCCTCTATTCCCTCCTCACACTCTCTCCCACACCCTTGATAGGAGACGAAGAAGGTAGAAAAAGATGAAGCGAGAAGAAGAGGAGAAGGATCTAGCTTGGGCTTGAAGCATTCCTTTGCCTTTCTTCCTCTTCCCACCTTGTTGGTGCTTGAAGGCTTGGACTTGGAGCTTGCAAAGGAGAAGATCTTCACCCTTGGAGCTTGGATTGGAGTTCTCTTGAGGTTGGTTGTTTGTTTCTTCCCTCTAGACCTAGCTTTGATGGATTCTAGGGGATGAAACCCTAGAATGGAAAATCTAGGATTTATTTGGGGCTTTTTGATTGAAGGCTTTTTGGGCTAATCTAATGAGATTAGAACCTTGGTTTAGGTTGCTTTGGAAGCATCCTAGCCTTATTTTGGAGCTTGAGAGAGAGATTCTACTCCTTAGGTGAGTTTTTGCCCTATTCTTGTGATTGTTAATGTTTGAGCCTAGAGTTGCTCGTAATGCTTGTGTATCTCTTCGCTGATTACTTTTAGGATATTTTGAGACTCGTGGACAACTTTGTTCGGCGAAACGAAGCCTTACGCAACGGTTCGGTGGGTTTGACCTAGCCTTTAATATGAGAAATTCTCATATATGGTGATAAATGCTTCGTAAATTGGAAAAGCATGCATATTCACACTAAATGTATTTATTATGATTTTTGGAAGGCTTAAGATGCCTATGTTACATGTGATGAAATTTTGAATATCTTTGTAGTAGAGGATAACATATAAGGTTTGTGGGATTTTTGGCATTCTTATGTGGAATCATGTTCTTTGTGGTATAAATGAGCTTGGATTCATGTATCTGAACCTAAGTTTAATTGAGACACGAAGGATAACAAAATTTGCTATAAAGAGGCACCGAACTTGAATGTCATATGATTCAGAGAGCTAATGTCATCAAGCGGCATTGAGCTCGGGACATGGTTGAACCTAGTGAATAGGGCCATTGAGGGATTGGAAACATGTTGAACATTAAATTGTCTAAGTGTCATCAAGGGGCACTAGGCGTAATAAATGTTGGAACTTCACTTTGTGACTAGAACTAGATCTTCGGGATGCTAGTGACTATACCATGTTAGAGACATGATGATTGGATACTTGAGACATTGACTACGCTTGCTTGCCATTTGTGCTCATTCGCACATGCTTGTGAGGGTCGCTCCCTACAAGCCGGCACTCCGGAGTTAGCCTACGCGACTTATGTTCGCTCGTGCGGTATTGAGAAGCCTACAGGGTCGAGTGGGACAGACACATTCCAAGAGTAGGGATGTTGGGCTACCACAGGCACTTAGGCGGCACAAGCTGGACTACCTTTGGTAGGTCCTTAATTGGAAATGAAAATCGACACAGGGTTGAGAATGAATAATCACTACTAGATAGGATTAGTAGTTGGATTACTATGACATGCTTATAGCATAGTGTTGAGACAGGTAGTATACTTGATAGTCCTATTTATTGCATCATAGTATACTCATTACCATGATAGAGCATATTCTTCGTACATTGTCATAGTAGATCATGTTACCTACTTGCTCGCTATGTTGGGATATATTATTCATGCTTGGACATACTTCATTTGGATATAGTAGATGTACAACCATTTGACATCTTGCTTATGTGCAACATAGTATTTTAGCATTTTATTATGCTTTCTTAAATGCAAACCGTTTTTTATTATTATTATTATCGTAGCTTTTGGACTTACCCTTTTCTTTTGGGGCCTAGTGGTGCATTGAGCTGAGGTCAGTAATTGCCCACTGGGAACTATAAATTATAGTTCTCACGCCCTCTGTTTTATATTTTTTTTCAGAGCCTTCCACGCCGGGAGAGGCTAGGGACCGCGGGAAGGGAGTTGCTTCGAGCTAGCTTCCTTCGAGGACGATTTGATAGGTGGTCTACCTCTCGTTATTTTGTTTTGTGAGAGGTTGAGAGTTGTACCCGTATATGTATAGAGACCACCCTTCTTTTGGATTTATGTATTTCTTTTGAGGAGTTTGCTTTGTATCACCCTTGTGCTTTACTATTTTGGATTAGTATGTTTCCTTTCTTTTTGTTTTAGATGATAGAACTTTACTCGCTCTGATATCATTAGATGTTATTTATTCCTAGTCGTTGTAATTCTTGCTTTTACTTCCGCTTTTATTTTAGACGCCTTATATGTGTGGACATATGGCGGGTCTGGGCGCGCTACTGGGAAGGCCTCCGCCGGTCCTGAGGCGTGACACAAGTAGTAGATCCAAGGGCTACAAACTTCGAAGCACCAAGGAGTTGGTGCTTCTAAAGTATTCTAGCTCAATTCTCTCTCTCTCTCTCTCTCTCTCTCTCTCTCTCTATATATATATATATATATATATATATATATATATATATATAGTCTAATATACTATCTATAGTACCGGGGCTGCGGTACTATAATCCTGTTTTTTGATCTTAGGGTGTTCAAATCAATGATCCACACCGTTAAAACTAATCTAGGGTATTTAAAGTTTTTAGAAATAAAATTTTATATTTTTTCGACATAGTTTATTTTATAGTCAAACGATTTCAAAATTTTTAATTTTCAATGACTACTATGGCGAGTTTGGAGTTTAACTGTGTAGAAGAATCTAAATTTTCTCAAATTTTGATAGAAAATACTTTAAACTATCTAGATTAAGGTTAACATTCTTGATCTTGAATTAGGATGTGTGGTTAGGATGATAGTGGTCCCCATTTAGAATGATAGTGGTCCTCTAGGGTTGAGTGGGTAGTTGGTTTAATAGTATGATCTAATGGGTGAAAATGATCAATGGAATAAATGTAAGAGCTAAAAACTTATAATTATAAGGGAACCAATACTCATAAAAATATAGTAGCTATATACATATATATACATATGTATATATATACATATGTATATGTATATGTATATGTAT
>NC_033624.1:6516380-6528236 GCF_001540865.1 Ananas comosus
AAGCTTACCTCTCTAGGTTTGCTCTAAGGGAAAAGAAGATGATGGAGGAAGCTCTCACTTGCTTCACCTTCTTCCTTTCTTCTTCTTCTTCTTCTTCTCTCTTCCTTTCTCTTTCTAGAGAGAGAGAGGGAGAGCTTTGGGAGGATAGATACGGTGAGGGAGAGGGAGAGAGAGAGGTTCTAATCCTCTCTTTACTCATAACCCATGCACAAAATGCCAATAAGTCCCTCAACAATGCTTCTCTCGCAACAGCCCGAACTGGGCATTTTCGGGGTTCGGGGACCGGTCCTTGCGATGAGAGACCGGTCCCTGAGAGACCGGTCCTTGACTGAGAGACCGGTCCCCGAAGGTCCAGAAATCAGCCTTCAAGGACTTAGCCAAATTTTCAGCTTTTTCACCGTTTTTGTTCCGTTTTCACTCGTTTTCGCTCGTTTGACCTCCGTTTCTTTTCAAATCGAACCGAGACTCTCCAAACATGTTTTTAAACATGTTTTCATCATCTTTTCATCCACGCTAATGCCGGATTTAGTCCATGGTCCAACATAGCCTTTCGGGTCCCGTTCTCGCGCCCTATGCGCACAGAAGCACCCGAATGCTCCCGAACTTCGCCGGAACGATTCCAACGGCTTTCTAAGCTGACATACATCGTAACTTCATGAATTAGAAGTTCGGTATATTATATCTACAAAGCAGTTTGATTCAGATCAGGGGCTTTGTTCGACTTTGTGCGCTCTGCGGACTACAAGGTGCACTCTTTCTAACACTTTACTCTGATTAAATGGCAAAGCGTAATTCTTTTGATATTATAAAATTGCAATCATTTGATGTTACTGAATTTCATGGTTGAAAATTACATGTTCAATTTGGCATAAAAGAACGTGAAATATTCTATACTGTTTTGAGTGATTTTGCATCTACCATTGAAGGTGTGGATGAATATCAATGGAACAAAGATGAAGATTTTTGTAAACATTACTTGTTAAACTCTCTAAATCCTCGTCTGGCTATGACTTATAGTGAGTATAAGGCAGCGAAAGAGATATGGGATCACTTGAATGCTCAGTTCCAAAAACAAGAGAGGCTTTCTAAAACTATTCTAGCGGAGAAATTCTTTGACTTTAAGTTCAATATGAATTCAAGCATCAATATGAAATTCTTTGAGAACATGAGGAACAAGCTGAAAGATGATAAATCTGATTTGTCCGATAATCTCTTTGTCCGTCTTGTATTGAGTAAGTTACCTACTAAATGGAATTCTTTCAAGACTGAAATGCACAGGCTGAAAGAACATATGGGACTCGATGAATTAAAGAGATATATTCACATTGAGGATCAAAACAGCACTAGAAAGAGTTTAGAACAAGTAGGACAACAAAAGTCAGTTGCCAACTTAGTTTCACACTTCAATAAACCTCAGAAAAGATCCAAGTCACCAAAAGGTGAATCTTCTTCACAGTTAGAGGCCAAAAAGACTATTTCCAAAAAGAAGAAGAAAGGAAAGTGCCATAACTGTGAAAAATGGGGTCACTAAGCAGCAGAGTGTAGACTACCAAAGAAGCCAAAGAATAACACACCACAAAGTGAGGCTAATATGCTAATTAGTGAATCTGAGCCTCAAGCCTTCATCGGAATGATGAAAATTGGAAATGCTAGTATTTCTTCTGAGTGGTGGTTGGATAGTGGCGCTACTTGTCATGCTACAAATGACAAGAACCTACTCACAGAGGTTATAGAAGTGAAAGACACCGTGAAAAATTTCAATGGTGGTGAGGCAGAAGTGACTCATACTGGAACTGCAAATTTGGTGCTTTCTTCAGGTAAATTACTAACTCTGAAACATGTTAGAGTAGTACCTTTACTTAAAAAGAATTTGATATCTATGAGCCTACTTGATAAAGCTGGTATGTTCTTTTCAACTATGAATGGTAGAGTAACCTTATCAGTTAACTCATATTATTTTGGTTGTGCATTCATGATTAATGATATGTATAGGTCGAGTTTAGATACTGATAGCATAAACCATGTGAGTTCTACTCTGATTGATCCAAAGTTGTTGCACAATAGACTTGGACATGTGAACAATAGGAAAATGCAACATCTAGCTAAAACTCACAACATTCCACTAGATACTTCTATTCGATTTGACAAATGTGAAGTGTGTGCACAAGCTAAGATCACTAGAAAACCTTTTAAGATGGTTTCTAAAAGCACACAACTTCTTGAGCTAATACATTCTAACCTTTGTGATTTTAGAAATTACGTCACTAGAGGTGGTCGAAAGTATTTGATAACATTCATAGACGATTTTTCTAGATATTGTCATGTCTATTTGTTGAAATCGAAAGATGAGGCTTTTGAAAAGTTTAAAATTTTCAAATCTAGAGTAGAAAATCAACTCAACATGAAAATTAAGAGGTTTAGGAGTGATAGAGGAGGAGAATATACAATGACAGGGTTCAAGGAATTTTGTGCTTCAGAGGGCATAATACTTGAAACCACTGCTCCTTACTCACCCCAATCAAATGGTGTTGCTGAGCGTAAGAATAGAACGTTAACTGAAATGTTAAATTCTATGTTACTTACAGCTGGCATGCCTTCCTCCTATTGGGGAGAAGCAGTTCTGACTGCTAATCACATCCTGAACAGGTTGCCACACTCTAAATTGTCTATGACACCTTATGAGATATGGCATAAGCATCCTTGTAGATATGATACTCTTAAGACCTGGGGCTGTATTGCTTATGTAAGAATACAAGATCCAAAGAGGCCTAAGGTGGGACCTAGAACCATTACCTGTGTATATCTAGGCAGTGCAGAAGATAGTGCTGCAGATAGGTTTTTAGATCTATCTACTAACACAGTGATAGAATCTAGAGATGCAGAATTCTTTGAGAATAAGTTTCTCAGAGATCATGGCTTGAATGTTTCTGGATCTACAGATATGATTTCAGAATCTCCTGTAGAATCTGAAGCAGGCCCTTCTGACACTAATCCCACACAATTGGCTATTGAATCAGTTCCAGTTAGAATATCTACAAGAGAGAGAGTTCCCAAAAGTTTTGGTGAGAATTTTGTTACTTACCATCTCGAGGATGATCCATTTTCTTATCAAGAAGCAATGAGATCTAGGGAATCCCTACTGTGGGCAGAAGCCATAGATGATGAAATGAGCTCTCTGTTGCAGAACCACACTTGGCAGCTAGTCAATTTGCCTAAAGGGGCTAAGGCTATAGGCTGTAAGTGGGTATTGAAAAAGAAACTGAATAGTGATGGATCAATAGCCAGATACAAAGCACGCTTAGTAGCTAAAGGCTATAAACAGCAGAGTGGAATAGACTATTTTGATGTTTATTCACCTGTGTGTCATCTATCAACTATAAGAATTCTTCTTGCTTTGGCATCTATTGAACACTTTGTAGTGCATCAAATGGATGTAAAAACAGCTTTTCTAAATGGAGAGTTAAATGAAGAAATCTACATGGAACAACCTGAAGGGTATGTCATGAAAGGTCTTGAGGACAAAGTTTGTAAATTGAATAAATCTTTGTACGGTCTTAAACAAGCACCTAAGATGTGGCATCTTAAATTTGACAAAGTGGTAAAGAGTTATGGCTTTCAGTCTAGCTATTCAGATAAATGCCTTTACCATCGTTCTGTGTCAAATAAGATAGTCATCATTTGCTTATATGTTGATGACATGTTAATTCTTGGCTCCGATCATTCTGTAGTGAGTGACGTGAAAGCTACTTTAGCTAAAGAATTTGACATGAAAGATCTTGGTATTGCTAATACCATTCTTGGTATGAAAGTAAGATTTGAAAGGCAAGTCATCTCCCTTAGCCAGACTCATTATATTGAGCAGCTACTTTCTACGTGGGGATACAGTGATTGTAAACCGAGTGAGACACCATGTGATTATAATAAAAGACTGAGTCCTAATGAAGGGACCAGTGTGGATCAATTAAAGTACTCAAAACTGATTGGTAGTCTCATATATGTTATGAGTTGCACTAGACCCGACATCGCTTTTACAGTTGGCATGCTGAGTCGTTTCACTAGTAATCCTAATAAAGAGCATTGGGATGCCCTTAGTAGGCTAATGAGATACCTTAAAGGTACGAAAGATTATGCTCTATGTTATTCTGGTTATCCTCCAACTGTGGATGGATATTCTGATGCCTCATGGTGCTCAGAAATTGGAAATAGTAAGTCCACAAGTGGATATGTATTCACTTTAGGTAGAGCTGCTATTACTTGGAAATCTAAAAGACAGACTTGTATTGCCTTGTCGTCTATGGAATCGAAACTTTTTGCTTTAGCTTCCGCTGGCGAAGAAGTAGAATGGATAAAGAATCTGATTTTGGATATTCCTTTGACTCGGCTACAGATTAATTCTTTAAGCCTGTTCTGTGATAATCAAGCAACTGTCCAAGTTGTCAAGAATGTTTTCTTTAATTCAAAGAGAAGACATGTGAGACTGAGACATGCGTTGTTGAATTATCTGAGAGAACAAGGAGTTATCACCTTGATCGATGTGAGATCGAAGGATAACATGGCCGATACTCTCACAAAAGGTATGCCTAAAGATCGATTATTCAAAACAGTAGGGGAAATGGGGTTAAAGACTATGTAGACTAGTCTTAATTACCATTTACTTACCTTCTAATTGTATGTTTTGAATTATCGAATCTTCCTTTGGTGGTCAAGCACAATTTATATGTTTCATCGATGTTCATGGTTGCAGACTAATTTGAAAAGGGTGAGTTGTCTCATTCCAAACTTGATGAAGATGACTTTAACCTAATTCAATGTTCTACCTGGAAAGCTTGTGTCATTCCAAACTTGATGATACAATCCAACTAGGTTGAACTATTCTTTTCTTGGTTAAATGATCTCATTCCAAACTTGATGCTAGATTATTTGACTTTAAAAAATTAGTAACTGTGACATTCCAAATTGAAATATAGAAATAGCTATCTGCATAAGAAGCCTGTTGGTATTGGTCTTAATTAAAACTTGATATTATATGACTAGTTTATTGTAAGTGACTTGACTATTGGTCATGTTCTTTGAAACTAGACAATGATTATTCTCTTACAAATAAACTTAAGTTGATGACTCTTTGTAAATCAAACTATTTAGGCTTTGTTCATAATTTATGAAACTGGTTTGATGCTTATAAACATGATATTATGATGCTTTATGACATTAATATATGTTCTTCTCAGCCTGATGTTATGATGCTAAGTTCTATTAGTAGAACTAGACATTTTAAGTAGATTATTCAAATGATTAAATTCATGATAATATGAAATTTATATTTGATATTCTACAAAGGATGGCGGGGATGGAGGAGAGCTTAATAAGTGGGATTCTGATCAGGATGATCTATTTGATGAATGAATATATATCATTTAGAGTGTACGGGGACTTGACAGTTCACCTACTATTACCCGTTTTGATGGAATCCATTTACTTAAGACTTGCCTTTTGCTATCTTTATTTTGTGAATATTATTATGTCCTTTTCTTGCATTTGTAAGGTCTTGGATTATTTTGACTGGCCTACTTATATTTGACTGTTATGCATATGTTGGTTGTGAACTGATTTTGAGAATTATTTTGGGTATGCCGATCTCAGAACAGATTCATGATAAGGATGATTCACTCATTTGGATTGCAATTGATGATTGAGTTTTTAATCCGAGTTGATTGTCTTGGACTGAATGTGGATGATTCATAATTGTTTGAACATTACACTGACCACTGTATTGGATTGTGCTGTATGGTGAACATAGGAGGAGATTGTTGGATATATTGTTATTGGATATACTGTTATGTATAATCCAAATAATATGTTCATGTTGGATATTTTGTTATAATATAATCCAAATAATATGTTCACATAGAAGCCCAATAGGTGAAAGCGTATTAAGGCCCATATTAACTAGAGCCCAATAGCTTATTTATTAACTCTAGGGTTTCCCTATGCTGGAGGTAACACTGTTGAGCGTTCCAAACTTGACGTCTCTTAGTGTAATACTTTAAGCACCCAAAAATCCATCTATTCTCTAAAACGATAACCTCCAACAGAGCATTCATAACTTCCCCAATTCTTTTTGCGAAGTAGGATACATAGTACCGTCACGCTATACACAGTCAAAACCCAATTTTATTACATAATGGATTGCCAAGTCTTTTCCATCAAGATCTATTTTTTTCTTGTATCATCACCGCTTTATTAAAAGCCCACTTCCCTATTTTGTCACATCAGAAATCAGCAATATTGTTCCATATCATCATCGCCTTATAAAAACATGAGAATCAGGAACAAATATAACAAACCAAACACAAACCGTAAAACCATGAAAGCACGCAAGTACTGAAAAGACCAAATTCAAATCATATAAGATCCCAATTGCCAACTTCTGTACTTACCCCTTTACAAAGAACCAACATAATAGCCTCCAGCAGACCAAAAAAAAAAGGGTGGCAGGCAGAACAATAGGAGCAAAACGTTAAATCTAAATCAGACAGCAAGAACACCACCTATTTGCCATACATTTGATGCACATTCTTTAAATTTAAAGCCTATCTTAGACATTTGATGCACATTTGATGCACAATATTAGAGCACATAATAAATCAGAAATAGATTTGCCAAGACTCTGCATCCCTTCAATATATACCTTTTCTAATCACAAACCACCACCTAGTCCAAAACCTTTAAGTTCAATATTTATTTTCACAAAATTGTTGCCGACCTCAATTCGCCAACATGAAATACCAAATAACAACAACAAAAACATAAATCAAAAAAGACCAACAATCAAATAAAATAGTAACCAGCACTGCAAATACCTCAGATTATCATCGCCATAAGTAGAAAAAAAAAACGTCGAGAATTTTAAACGACCAGCAAAAACAATAGCAAAAGCATATGTAAAAACGAAAGCATAACTAAAAGCACACAAATACAGAAAATTCTATGAATTTTATAAGCCTCAGATTTGTCCACCAATTAATATTATAATTGGACTACGCCAAACATTTACCCATGCAACTATTTGAGATCTTCTGTCAGCACAAACAACTAAAGTACATGCACCCACACATAAAAGCTAGCAAATGGTTGCCTATATTATAGGCCATCCAAATTTTGCATGCTTTCTATCCCAATACTGTAAATGAATCAATAGAGCACCCAAACAGTCAAATAAAATAGCATCCAAGTTTTGCTGAGCTCTTAATGTCGGGGATCATGATCGGCCAAAGGGGTGTGGTGTTTTTCTTTGCTTGGTTTTGTTTTGTTTTTGCTTAGTTACCTTTCGTTCATTTGAGTAGGGGATCATGATCTGCCAATGGGGTTGTCGTTTCTCTTGGTTCTGTCTTGTTTGCTTCTTGTTCTACAAATCTCAAATGGGGTATATCCCTGTTTACTCAAAAAAAAAAAAAATAGCAACCAACACTACAGATACCTTAGAATATCACTGCCAAAAGTAGCGAAAAAGTAGAACGGAGAAAATTTTAAACAACCAGAAAAAACAATAGCAAAATCATATGTAAAAGCGGAAGCATAAGTAAAAGCTTGCAAATACAGCAAATTCTATGAATTTTACAAGGCTCAGATTTGTCCACCAGCAAATATTGCAATTGGACTACTACAAACATTGACCTATGAAACTGTTTGAGACCTTCTGGGAGCAAAAACAACCTAAGTACATGCACCCACACATAAAACCTAGCAAATGGTTGCCTATATTATAGGTCATCCAAATTTTGCATGCTTACTATCCCAAAACTGTAAATAAATCAATAGAGTACCCACAACATCTGGCAATTATTGTTTTGCATCATCATTGTGTTATTAAAAGCCCACTTCTCTACTTTAGCATACGAAAGATAAGCAAAATTTTTTATATCATCATCGCCTTATAAAAAGCATTAAAACCAAATGAAAAAAATCTAATAAACCAAACACAAACTGGAAAATCGTGGAAACATAAGTAAAGCCCAATCATCAATCAATATAAGAACCCAAAGGTGAATTCCTGTAAGGAAATAACGCAAGAAGGCTACAAAATTCTTATAGAAACACAATCACAAAGCTCTCGATGTGTCCAGCCATCCTGCGAAACTTTTTTAGCAATTACAAAAAACAGCAATTACAAAAAAAAAGTCGCAGCAATAATCCCACCACAATATTAATGCCTTACCTCATAAACCAATATAGCAAGCAATAAAATATCAATATAGGGCTCAGATTTGTCCACCAGCCAAAATTGCAATTGGACTACCCCAAACATTATACCCACAACCGTTTGAGATCTTCCGGCAGCACCAACAACTTAAGTACATGCACCCACATATAAAAGCTAGCTCGCAATGGCAAGAAACCAAACATAACTTCTGTCCGATCTCTGCTCGAAAATAGATAGCACGACCGAACCAAAACCCCACCTTTCTTAGCCCTCCGTGAGAAAACCCACAACAACACAGGGTTCACCGAGCAAAATCCCCAACCCACAACAGCGAAGGGTTCACTGAGCAAAAACCCCAACTTTCTTAGCCCTCCGGAAGAGAACCTAGACGGCAAACGGCTAGTAGAGCCAAAATTATGAAGGAAAAAAGCAGGTCAGAAATAGAGGAAGAAAATGGAAGAAGAAGAGCACATGAAAGGCCACAAAACCCCACAACAACCCCTATATTTATAAGTGCTCGGGCAAAACGCGCGCGGCGAGGGGGAGGGGGGGCGTACGACAAGCAACCTTCTGACGGTAGAATAAGGAGGGGGGATTATGTAACCAACCACTCTGTCCCCCAGGGCAGGGGGGGAGGGACCGTACGGCCAGATCGGAGGCTGCATGGGCGGCGTACGGAGTGCCTAGGAATCAGCACCCCTGAAAGACGACGTACGGCGGGCCTCAGAATCAACACCCCCGAAAGGCATCGATGGCCAAGTCGGAGGAGGCATGGGCGGCGTACGGTGTGCCTCGGAACCAGAACCCCTGAAAGAGACCGCTGTCTGTACGGGAGCCCCGAAGGGAAGCGATTGGGGCCAACGATCGTACAAAACACCATCCCACCAAACACCGCCGGCTGTACGGGAGCCCCGAAGGAAAGCGAAGGGACCGCGGCTGCGCAGCAAGGGCAGCGATCGTACAAATCGCTATGCCATGCCGCCGATGATTTCGCGTATAGGAGAGGCACNTAACTGAAGCTTGGTTTCTTCATACTTTCTTTGTTGTTTTTACCTGCGCTTTTTTTTTTATGTATTTCCCCTTCAAACGCGGAGAAGCTTTCAAACCCGGTTAGGATTCGCGATTCAAAGGATATATAGATAGATGTGATAAAGTAAATAAATGTGTCCCTAAATGATTATGATCTGTACAGTTAGAACTCTTTAGGACACATGTTGGAACAATTAACGATCGCCATGCATCTTCTTGAGCATAACTTATTAAATCAATTGTTACCCCTTTGCTTAATGTCATTCTTCAAGTAATAATAGATTGGACAAGATGTTTCCTTGCTATTTTAGCCTACAAGTTAATTCAGATATCAATTATTGATACTTCAACGACCAATTCGACCTTCTGAGTCTAAATACTGAGACTTTGCCGTATGTTTTAGAAATGTGTGTTCGTGGATGCTTGTCATGATAGATGTTGTAGTAGTCTTCGTGGCACATATATATAGTGTATGCGCTGGTGTGATAATTAATTGTCGTGAGATGCATTGGGCTAGGCTCCCTCGAATATGTGGATCTAGATCATTCATAAAGCTGAGGGCCCGAGGGATTGAGCTGTATAATTAAGTAGGTGACTATGCATGGGAGTTGACCTATATAGTATTTCTCGCGACGGTGGGTTTGGTGTACTTTTAACGGTTGGTGTAAGTTACCATTTTCGTCTGGCTCTGCCTATTCGGTGCGTCTATACACGTATACAGGCGCCTTCCAATGTGGCTATGGGGTGTGTCCGTGACAGTGAAACTTATCATCATCGGCTTGTTATACTAATTAACTAAAAAACTTTATTTTTCTCACCCCTTGTGGGACTACTTTTAGGTTCGAAGGGCCAGGTGGAGCATGGTGCGAAATGAGGTCGTGCAAGCCAGCTTCCATCTAGTATATATAGAGACTCATTAATTGGGGGTTGTTTTTTGGGGGATTAAAAATTGTAACTAAATTCTTTATTATAGGCGTCCTTTGGTTTGTAATTGGAAACTCGATCAACAAGTTTTGTAAACAAATGGTTTTCTTTTGAGAAATGTAAATCTTAGGTTTAGCTTCTTCATATTTCACTAACTAGAGGCGCCAACGAGCCGAACACGAGCGAGCTGGGGCTGGCTCGTGTTCGGCTCGTTTCATAAATGAGCTGAACACCAGCTAGTTTGTTAAAATATCAAGTTGAAAATTTTAGTTTGTATTCGGCTCACGGCTCCAGAGATGAAAAGCTTAAAAAGTCGATTTAAACATAATAATATATAGAAATAATTTATGAAATTTATGCATTAGATTTGATTTAATGTTGAAATTTAGAATATAAATAGGATATTTTATATTGAGTTGGGCTGTATACTTAGGTTGGACTAAAAATCAATTAATAAAATTGTTATGTATATTATATAATACTTGATTATATATATATATAATAACATATATATATAGTATATAATATATATATATTATATAGTATATATATGGTCGGGTCGGGACTAACGTTATGTGTACGACTCGCCCTCGTCTACTGCTAAGTTGTTTTCGATGATAGAGCTTCCGATCGCGATCCACACCATTAAACGTTATCTAAGCATTTATAAAATATCTGAATCAAATTTTATAATTTTTCCATTATTTACTTTTCGACTGCAAAAATGTCACAAAATTGACAATTTTTATGGCCGGTAATAATGGTATTTGCTAAGTTTAACACGTGTAAAAAATTGAAATTAGTTCAATTTTGATAGAAAAATTCTTTCCATATAAAAAGAGATCAAATAACTCCCGATTTAAAGTGAAGGTCGATCAGCCATTTTAATATTTTTATTGACCCCTTCATGTTTATACCTGTCTTGATAACTTTATTATGATTCAAAAAATTATAAAATTTATTTCTAATAATTTCAAGTAATACTCTAGATATAGTTTACGGATAGATCGTTTTTTATATTTTATTATTATGATACGAAGTACTCTTTTTATAGTAGCCCTAGATAGTATGTATTATATTTATAGAGTGATGCTATATGTCGAAGCCACGGAGAGCCTTCCGTGTCAGCTCGTTTTGATTTGTGACGACTTTGATCTGTCGATCGGCTCCGTTACCTGAATTAGAGTATTTGAAGTATAGAAAATAAAATTTTAGTATCTTTTACGATATCATTTCCTATGTGACGAAGGGGCTCAAAACAATCGGCTTGAAAAATAAGAATCTTAAAATGTAATATAATGACTTTAAAGTTTAAATCAAATATATTGCTCTTTTGTTTTATGTGCTATAAGAATTTTATTAAATTTCACGTGATTTGGATTTTTCTACACCGTTAAACTTGGCAAACGGATTACTACGGCCATTGAAATTGTTGATTTTGAGCCATTCGATACTAGGCAATGATATGCGAAATATAAAATTTATTTTCTAGATACGTCAAATACTCTAGATCAAGTTTAAATGAGAGAGTAGCGGATCAAACGATTCGAACGCCGCACATCGAAAACGGCTGTGAAGCATGGCAAGGCTTCTGTGCTTCCGATAAGCATAGTAGCCTCACTCTCTCTGCTATCTATATATATATATATAGTATATATGGTATATATATAGTATTGTTTGTGTTGTTGTGTGTGTGTTCGGTA
>NC_033624.1:6528606-6530757 GCF_001540865.1 Ananas comosus
AGAGAGAGAGAGAGAGAGAGAGAGAGAGAGAGAGAGAGTGAGAGTCCGGCTACTATACTCTTATGAGTATAGAGCCTTTTGTACTCATAAGTTTTTGGCCGTTAGATTTACCCTTTAATCATTTTCATCCGTTAGATTATACTATTCAACCAACCACCCACTCAACCCTAGGAGGCCCACTATCAACCTAACCGTAAGTACTTTCATCCTAACCGCATATTTTTTCATCTGATCGGCTGAAAACTTATGAGTACAAAGGGCTCTATACTCATATAAGTATAGTAGCCCCAGCCTATATATATATATATATATATATATAAAACGCGTCCGGTCTGGTCGAGCTTTCGCGCTGACGTGTGGCATATAGTATATTAAATTTCTCTAATATCTTCTCTTGGTACCAGGCTCACAAGAAATTGGAGCTTCCTGGGATTGCAAAATTAGTACTTCTTTTTCCGGGTACATTGAACTGGTGGCCTCTAAACTTCAAGTCCAGTTTTATTCTGGTCTCGAAACCACTAATTTCAATATTAATTTAAGAACCTAAACTTTCAATAAGATTTTTTTAGGTTACTGGACTTTCAATAATTAATATTTTATTTTAGTCCTTGTTGAACCAGTACGGCGCAGACAGTTGGCACACCGAGTCCATATATCGCTGGATCGGGAGCACGGAAAACGCGCCAGGAGATATGAGCTGTGATTATTTGAAAAATATGATAACCGTAAGCAGTTATGGGCAGTTCCCAATGGCAGTTCCAATCGGCCGAACGTGGCCCTCCAATCCGGAGAAGATGGCCGATCGTGCAATAACTGAACACAAGGGGAAAATATATAAATAGGCCTGTAGTACCCTAAAAAGGGGTCTTCGCCCCTGCGCACAAGAGACCACTTTCATTTTTCCTCGCTTTTTTCTTAGGAGTAGTGCTTGTAACTTAGTCTCTTTGAAGTCTGTCTGCCCTTCGGGCATCACTTCATTGTAAACGCCTTGGAGTCTGTCTGCCTTCTGGGCATCACTCCCTTGTACACTTCGGAGTCTGTCTGCCCTCCGGGCATCACTCCCTTTTTATTAATAGAAAGACGTTTTCGGCTCCTCAGGCCGACCAGATCTCGTTTTGTCTTGACTATTCGGTTCATCTCTCAGCTTGAAAATAAGCCCTACCTGTTCATTCGGCTCGTCTTGCCGAAGCAAATTTACTAAGGAGGTTTTCGGACCCGGCCGATTTGATCCCTCATCGGTCGAATCGCTTGACCCGTCACGGGCGCAAACTTCGAGGGTCACGATCAGCAGCCGATTTCCACTTCGACACACTTCCAGAGGAGGGTCAAAGCATCAGGAAATTCGGAAAACAACAATTTTTGGCACGCCCGATGGGACACGAATTTGAGGTAAATTTGAATATGGCTGACGACAATGCTATGAATCTCCGTAATAGGGCCATTCCCAGAAATTCTGGGAGTGAACAGCCCAGTAATTCGGAGAACGCTGTAGAGCGCCAAGCAGTTTTACCGACAGAAGGTGAAACTAGCGGTCAATTCGGCCAACAAGAGCCTAACTTGACCCAAGCACTTGGCCAGATGACTAGGGTCCTGCAGACTTTGGACCAAAATAGTCATGCAAGTACCGCACGGCTGGACGCCGTTTTGGCCGCAATCACGGCCTCTAACGAAAATATAGCCCGAATAGGGCAGTTATTAACTCGAAACGAACAGCCGATAGCAGGCCTTCAAGCGCCTGTGGTGACACCAATGTTACAGAATCCGGTAACACCGGTGGGTGGCCAACCTCAATATCAGGGGGCACAGTATCAAGCGTTTTATAGACCGGCTGTCGGTAATGCCGGTCAACAGCCAGAAATGGCTTGGGGTTTGCCACCACCCCCTCCAATTGCAGCCTACCAGCCTCAAAATGTAGAGGCTAGGGGGCATCTCCCGAATGCACAAGGGGTTAATCCCCTAGGGCAAAATATTGGGATTCAACAACCATTGAATCCAGTACCACCGCAAGCCCCCGTGCCGGTGATTAATAATGAAATATACGCGCAAATAGAAGAAGCGATCCGAAATACTTTTGGAGTAGGCACAAGGCCGGCAATGAGGCCTGTATTCAGATCACCATATCCTGTTAATATAGATGTGGAACACCCATAT
>NC_033624.1:6535966-6548010 GCF_001540865.1 Ananas comosus
ATCGTAATTAATCCAGTAGAATTAATGGCGGCAGATAAGTAGTAATAGTGGCTGGAGCCCTGAGCATTAGCTGTGCTATCAAGTTATGCTGCCGGAAAAGAAGAAGTAATTCGAAGAGTAAGAAAATAGAGAAGGTGAAGAAGAAAGATTTGCTTAAAGAGCCGAGGAGAGAAGAAGACCTGGAAAAGAAGAAGTAGTTCGAAGAGTAAGAAAACAGAGAAAGTGAAGAAGAAAGATTGGCTTAGAGAGCCGAGGAGAGAAGAAGACCTGGAAAAGAAGAAGTAGTTCGAAGAGTAAGAAAACAGAGAAAGTGAAGAAGAAAGATTGGCTTGGAGAGAGCCGAGGAGAGAAGAAAACTTGTTACAGAGATCAGGGACGCATGAGACAAAATTGAGAATGTGATCAAAGGCCGTAGATAAAAGAATCAACGGCCAAGGCTAAAACCGTACGAAAGATTGTGTCACGATTCGCTGCAGATCTCGTCAGAAAAATTTGAATTTGATTGGACCGAGAAAAACGCCTCGGATCAAGCTTGCTTTTCGGCAACAAAAGTTGAAGATCGCGCCAGCTACCGAAGCGTCGGTTCGAAAGCTGCCGAGGGGGCAATTGTTGAACCAGTACGGCGCAGACAGTTGGCACACCGAGTCCATATATCGCTGGATCGAGAGCACGGAAAACGTGCCAGGAGATATGAGCTGTGATTATTTGAAAAATATGATAACCGTAAGCAGTTATGGGCAGTTCCCAATGGCAGTTCCAATCGGCCGAACGTGGCCCTCCAATCCGGAGAAGATGGCCGATCGTGCAATAACTGAACACAAGGGGAAAATATATAAATAGGCCTGTAGTACCCTAAAAAGGGGTCTTCGCCCCTGCGCACAAGAGACCACTTTCATTTTTCCTCGCTTTTTTCTTAGGAGTAGTGCTTGTAACTTAGTCTTTTTGAAGTCTGTCTGCCCTTCGGGCATCACTTCATTGTAAACGCCTTGGAGTCTGTCTGCCTTCTGGGCATCACTCCCTTGTACACTTCGGAGTCTGTCTGCCCTCCGGGCATCACTCCCTTTTTATTAATAGAAAGACGTTTTCGGCTCCTCAGGCCGACCAGATCTCGTTTTGTCTTGACTATTCGGTTCATCTCTCAGCTTGAAAATAAGCCCTACCTGTTCATTCGGCTCGTCTTGCCGAAGCAAATTTACTAAGGAGGTTTTCGGACCCGGCCGATTTGATCCCTCATCGGTCGAATCGCTTGACCCGTCACGAGCGCAAACTTCGAGGGTCACGATCAGCAGCCGATTTCCACTTCGACACACTTCCAGAGGAGGGTCAAAGCATCAGGAAATTCGGAAAACAACAGTCCTTAAACCAAAAATAGTTGTCGGCTGCACCTAGTTAGTTTGTCTACATGTTCATATGCCATAAATATATTGAATTTTCATTTACCTCGTAATTGTATTTTAATGGTCTAATTTTATTATAGACAAAAAATATTGAAATTCAATAAGTGATAACATTGAAGTATAAGATGGAAAGAAAATCAATAAATCCTTGAAATCTGGATATACAAATGCACTTGGTACAAGCAACTTTTGGATCCGTCATTATCTTACTTTTTAAAAATATTTTATTGAAAACTTCGATATATGCAAATAAGGAGATGAAAAAAATTTACAATAGTTAACTTTTTATTTTTATTTTTTTTTATCTCTTTCTCTTCGGCAATTGACTCCGGCACTATCCGGAGCAAAATCAATTACGACATTTTGAAAAAGCAGAGTTAGAGATAAATTTAATTTATGGTGAATCAAATAATAAAATTAAGTATTTATAGCTGAAAAGAAGATAACCCGGCCCTCCTAGCATTTATAGCTAAAAACAACTTAACCCTCAAATGAAATCTCTAAAGAGTTTAGAAACCACTAACATTATTAAAATCGAAAGCTTGGGCACCAAAACAAAACATGGGTGAAGTTTGGGAACTAGCTAGCGGTGCAATTTACATATATTTTTCCTTCATCTTACGAGCTATTGCCAAATGCTTCTTATAAATAAATGTAGCAGACCGAACGTCCCTAGAGCAAGTGGCAAAGGGCTTAATGGTTGGTATCCGAGATCCAAATTCGAATCCTAGTTGATTCACATTTCTTGCTAAGTTTATTTCTAAATAAAATAAACGAAACGGTTAGTGTGCTGCTACCTATCTCTCAAAAGAAAAAAAATGTAGCAGAAAAAAAAGAAATTAAATGTTACCATTAGTGCCTCTTTGGTATTGAGGGCCGTCGATTATTATTGGGCAAAAATAAGTTGGAGCGAACATATATAAAAGTTTACTTCTCCGTATTCCAACGAAATCGCAAATTTTTATGTTAACAAACTCGATCATTAGGATGTGCACAATGTAATATTACTTATAAAAATAAATAAACGACTTTCGTATCACATTTTATCATCTTAATTACTTAATCTTAATTTACTTGAACATTGCCTTAGTCACTCTAAAAAAGAAGAAAACTATTAGCAATTGCTGCCACAGCTGCAAATCAAAATCAACCGTGTAATTCAAATTAATTAGCCTAAACTTGTAGGAAGACCCCCTTTCTGTAGGCTGTTTTTTGATTTGACATCATTTTTCTTATAGGGTGTATTTGGTTTCACGTAAAATTGCAAAAAAAAAAAAATCTAAGGAAAAGAGTTTTTCATGGAAAATTTGCTTTACACTTTATAACATTTGGTTTCTTGTAAAAGAAAAATATGTTTTAGGATATGTTTGTTTTGTTTGTAGGAAAAAAAAATAAAAAATTGAGGATATATAAAATACTTTTGTAACACACTGGACCTTTGCAAATTGCGAGGTTCGAGCGATTGGCTGTGTTCTGAGCTTTTCCAGATTTCCTTGGGCTTGGATTGGGAGGACCCTAGCTCTCTTTTGGAGCGTAGGAGAAGATTTTTACTCATTAGGTGAGTTTTAGCCCTTTTGCTAAACTTGTTAAAGTTTGATCTTATAGTTGATCGCAATGCCCGTGTATCTCTTCATTCAATACTTTTAGGGTATTTTGAGACTCGTGGACAACTTCGTTCGGCGAAACGAGGCACTACGCGACGGTTCGGTGGGTTTGACCTAGCCTATGATATGAGAAATTCTCATATTTGGCGAAATGTATTTCATAAAGTAGAAATTCATGCATTTCCATGTTAAATGTAATTATTATGAATTTTAGAATGCTTAACATGCATACGTTATGTAAAGTAAATTTTTGACCTCTATGTAGTAGAGAGCATGCATGTGAAACATAGCATTCTAGATAAGATTTGGAACTATGACCCCTATCATGAAAATGGATCTTGCTTTCTTGCATTTAACCTATATGCCAATTGTGACATTAGAAATTTTAGAAGCCTAGAGAGGGCTTGAGAACTTGGACTATTTGAGAATTGGGCCAATGTCATAAAGAGGCATTAGACCCGGGCTATAGTAATCATTGGTATTAATGTTTTAAATGAAACAAAGAACAAGAATTGGGCTTGATCAGTTGTGATGCTTAAGTGTCATAAAGAGGCACTAAGCAAGTAAGTGTTGGAACATCACTTAGAGACATTGGGCTAGATCCTGGGGATGTTAGTGACCTTGCCATGTTAGAGACATGTGGATAGAGTATTTGAGACAGTGACCTTGTTTGTTTGCCATTTGTGCTCATTCGCACATGCTTGTGTGGGTCGCTCCCCACAAGCCGGCACTCCGGAGTTAGCCTACGCGACTTATGTTCGCTCGTGCGGTATTGAGAAGCCTACGGGGTCGAGTGGGACAGACACATTCCAAGAGTAGGGATGTTGGGCTACCACAGGTACTTAGGCGGCACAAGCTGGACTACCTTGGGTAGGTCCCCAATTGGAAATGAAAACCGACACAGTATTGAGTGTGTGACAATCACTACTAGATAGAGAGTAGTAGTTGGATTACTTGGGTTTGCTTCTAGCATAGTGTTGGACACATGAGTATACATATATAAATGTAGTATACTAAGAGATGTCGCCATTGCATTCATATATATAATGTCGCCATGATAAAGTATAACCTTCATAACTTCATAAAGTAAATCTTGAAAGTACTTGTGAATATGTAGAAACATACTAGTCATGACAAGGTAAAAGTGCATCATATAAATGCCAGATTCAATTGCAAAGTAGTAATTTAGCAATTTTAATTATGCTTTCACATTTGCAATTTATTTATTGTTATTACTATCTTGGACTTACCCCTTTTCTTTTGGGGCCTAGTGGTACGATGAGCTGAGATCAGTAATTGCCCACTGGGAACTATAAATTATAGTTCTCACGCCCTCTGTTTTATGTTTCTTTCAGAGCCTTCTACGCCGAGAGAGGCTAGGGACCGAGGGAAGGGCATTGCTTTCAGCTAGCTCTTCAGCGAGGGACGAGTTGATAGGTGGTCTACCTCTCGATGCGTTTTATTTTTTAGAGAGGTTGAGAGCTGTACCAGTGTACTAGAGACCACCCTTTTGTGTACTTAGTGGACATGTTATTGTATAACTTATTTTTTGCTTTTATTGTTTAGTATTATTTCCATTTACCTTATTATAGATGATAGATCTACTTGTGCTCTGATATCTTTAGTATAGGATATTTCTTGTTTCATTTTCCGTTGTTACTTTAGACGCCTTCTATGTGATGACATAGGGCGGGTCTGGGCACGCTACCGGGAGGACCTCTGCCGATCCCGGGGCGTGACAGCCTTCGATCAACAAATTAAAAAGGAAAAGGTTACCATTTTTAATAAGACTTTTACAATTAGTAAAATATTTTTTAAAACATTTATAATGCATAATTTGTATTATTAATTATAATATATAATTGGATAATCTAATAATATATTTATAAGATTATTTTACAATTATATTATCAAAATAAATAATTGGAATAATCTAACAAATGTTTAGATAACCTTGTGAGTTGTGTTATCTTCATAAGCCTTTTTTCCTAGCAAATATATAACAATTATAAAATCATATACCATTTAAAAACATTATTATCATGCATATGGAATGATATATTGTTATGATGCATGGATAAAAAAGAAAATATTCCCTGCACCCAGTGCACCGCATTTGTTGTACACCATACTAAAATCACTTCTCTTCCGTTAGCTCTGTGACCCTCATTTAGTCATCAAATTTTAAAAAAATTCAATGAAAAAATCATTTTTTTTTTAAAGCAGAGGAGATCAAAAAAAGTAAAACAAAAGAGAGTAGATTGATTTGTGGGCACAATCAATGCTCTGCACTTGGTGTAGGCAGGAATTTGTCCAAATGAAGACTAGGGGTGATGGAACACCAGAACTTACCCAGACGAGATGTGGACATTGAGTTTTTGTTTTTCATGAAAAAAAATTGTGAAAAACGAAAATCCAACTTTTTACTAGAATATGTAAAATTATTTTACTTTGAAAAAATATTTTACAACAAACCAAATAATGAAAAACTCATTTTGAAGATAAAAATAGTTTTCCACTAAGTTTTACATCAAAATTAACATACCCTTAGATAAAATGGTAAGGCTTGGCCCCCCCAAATTTTAATTTTTTGAGTTGGGACTCTTTAACAAAAATAACTTTTTTGAGTAAAGAAAAAAAAAAAATGACCATGTTGATTGATAATTTCATCAATTAAATGTTGGTATTTATGTAATGTGATTTAAAATTTTACTTTGTCCCGTGGGCTTCTTGGGTGGCCCAATGTCAAATAGGCTTTACATGAGAGCCTATGCACAACTTACATGTGAGTTTAGTCCTACATTGAAAACTCATGATATGTAGTAGTATCTTATATTCTTCGTTATCTTTAAGCTAGGTTTTTTGGGTGATATACTAATCTTTTGGGTGATAATGGGAATGGTGCCATCCACAAAACACACGCATGTGGGCACTAGCCATGCCGAGCTTAGCCGAGCTGGGCTTGCGGCGACACGCTATCTTGACTTCATGGTTTGGTCATCTTATCTTTTATTTTTATTTTTGGATTTATCTGGATTTTCTTAACTTAATCTCACCTCGGTAAGGTCCTATGGGCTAACCCATGAGCCGCACCTCAGTAAGATCCCACGGCTAATCCGAGACTGCTTTAAAGAGCCGTTGGATCCTACCTCCCATTGGCTGTACGAGACGACAATTCTCATTAGCTCTTATTTGTACATAGGAGAGGGTGTAGAAAAGGTTAAAACATGATTTTTCTGAGTTATTGGTACGTCCTCTCCTTCTTCGTTTTCTACTACTAGCGCTCTGAGCTTTTGCGCATCTTCTTTCTTTACTTGCCGAATCTCTGAAAGTTTATTTAGTTCGAGTTGCACTATCCTGCAGATGTGCTGATGGGGTGAATCATGGGCGTTGTATCATTAGAAGTGATTATCGGAGCCTCGCACGTGGAGGGGCAATCTCGCCTCAAGGATACTGTCTAATGCCTCGACTCACAGGCCTTATATGAACTTTTCATCCTTATAATTAATATTTTACGGGCCTTATTTGAACTTTTTGTCCATATAACATTTTGTTAGTAATTCTTGCATATATTTCTAAATAGTCATTTAAACTCTGCAATTCAAAATATTTTAAAAATAGGAATATATTTTTTTCTAAAAGTATAGACCGAATTTTCCAACATTAAATAATTTTAAATACCTTTTAGTATATAAAGCTGGTCCAATTAATAGCTTAATTAATACCAATAGAGTCAATAAATATAGTAAAACTTTTAAGTTAACTAAGTACAAAAACTCAAATAAAAAAGAAAAAGTCTACCTGTACTCCTATAGGAAGGTGTATATCCTACACCCGTATGATCCAACAGCTATTATTAGATCACTAGCACAGTAGCAGCTAACTTCACTCCCCTTTTTATTTTTTCTTCCTAAAGCTAAACCCTACTACACATCTCTCTCTCTCTCTCTCCCCTACACCTCCTTCTCGGTCCCGCTCGCTCCCTCAGTCTCGCTCGCTCCCTCGCCTCTCTCTTGATCTCGCGCCTCTCTCGTCACCTCTCTCGTCATCTCGCGCTCTCCCCTTTCTCTTTCTCTCGCTCTCGCTCGCAGGGCACTCCACTCCATCGGGCAGAAATTCGACAGCGCTCGTTCCACACATCTCGTGTCCGAAGCCGTCTCGAAGGTGTCTCTCGGCCTCGCCTTTCTCCATTGGTAGGAGGTCGCCTCTCAACTGCTCCCCTGTCCATCCCAGTATCTGTGACGCATTCCTTCAGTCATGAGCATCCGAAATTGGAAACGATTTCGGAGCTAATTCGGCCACAACCGAACAGAGGATTTTACTCAAACAGGGGATATTTTTGAATTTCTATAATCTTTTATTTCTAATTTTAAATTTAATATAGAATTTATATTTTGAGGGTTTAGGGTTGCAGCTAGGGTTCTTCTTTGCGTGTTGCGGATTTGCTCACCNCTTTTAAGAATTAGTGACTCCATATGCGCGCTAGAAAATATTAACCCTTCAAAAAATTCTTGGTTTCTATAGCTGAAAAGCTTAAGGGTTGTAAATATTAATAGAATTATTGTTAAATTATTATTGAATTACGCATATAGTTGAAAATAATATTTTTATTAGCTACTAACTTTATAACTAAAAGTAAAATTTTGTAATTTATCCCTCGATTTAACAAAGCATTAAATTTAATAAAATATTTAAAAGTTTTAAAATAAAAAATAGAACTCATAATTTTTATTTTTTAGACTAAGACTTCCTCAAATTTTATTTTGTAATTTTAAATTATTTATGCTTGGATAAGTTAAATTTTTTATCAAATTTAGTAACTTCATCAGATAGTTATCAATCATTAACTGGCCGGCCAAGTTTTATTGCTAAAAGGTAATCAAATTATTAACTTTGGCGAAATCTCCAATAAATTTGATATAATCTCTAATATCTGGGAGCAAACTTACTAATTTCGTAATAACGGAAAGCTACGTGGATCAAAATCAAAGAACGAACAAGTTGAAGGGGCAATTTGAAAAAAATGTCCTGTAGTTGAGGCCTGAGGGGTTCGCCATCCATTTGTACCAATATTTTAATTTGCACGCACACGTCCGGCGCACGTGAGAGGTGGGCCCCACATGATGCGAGCCAGCTGACACCACGTCCAGAGAGCTCGATATTTTACAGGCGTGCGTGCCGCCCGCAACCACCCACCCAATCACCACTCTCCTTTCCAGCCGGCCACCTCCATTCGAAAATTGCCTTTGATCGGGTTCATCATGGACCAGACTCCTAAAACAACGGAAAAATAATTCTAGAATGCACTAAGTTATATTCATAACGTAACATTCCCAACCAATCAAATTAGTCTTTTTGAATTTATCTATCCTATCATGATTATAAAAAAAATACTTTTGTTGCACTTTTTTTTTTAAAAAAAAGAGATGTGATTTACATATTATTAATAATGTAGTGCAAGTATGACACCGGACTTGATCAACTGGCGTTGGTCCTCTAATCAACAGTATTCCGTTAAATCCCTTTATCGCTTCTCTCGGACGCAGGTCTCAGGGACTCACTAGGCCAATATATTTGGAAACTGAAAATTCCACTCAAGATCAAAGTGTTTTTATGGCTATTTCTGCGGAAGAGAATCCCCACCGCAGATAGACTTAACGCAGGAGGGTGGTTAGCGACTCAATTTTGCACCTTCTATGCCATCAATACAGAGAGTTGCGATCACCTCATGAGCTCCTGTATCTTCGTCCGCTTCATACTGATCAACATCGACAGGTTGGAGGTCTTGACAAAGCCCTCGGAGGATGTGAGAGAACTCTGGTCAAAATTGATCGATTTAATTGACACCAACAAGAGACTTACTTCCCTGACTCTCCTTTCCGCCATCTGGTGGGTGGTTTGGACGGAGAGGAACGGCACAATCTTTCGCGAGATTGCTCCCAACCCTTCCCGGTGTTTGGAACGTGTAAAGCTTTTGTCAGCCACCTGGAACGCAATTCGTTGATCTTGTTTTATCTTTATTTTTTTCCGTCCTTTTTGTCCTTCGTTTCTGCTTTTTTGTTGCCTTTGTTGCCCTCTCTCCCTTCGGAGGTCCTAGCTGCTTCCATTATATAAGTCTAGTTCATTTCCCTAATAAATGAAGCGGCTAGCTCGCTATATATTTCTCAAAAAAAATAAAAAAAAAAGTATGATACTGTAGACTTTCTCAAAATAAAGGCCTTACTTACAGTTATAAGAAGCATGTAGTGTAGTAGTTTAATGGAAAAAATATGCAGAAACTTATGAACTTTCGGTCATTTGCGTAGAGATATATGTGCTTTCAATTTTGGCAATTATATTTCTAAGTTTTAGCAAACAGTCCCATCGGCCTTCTTGTCTAATGAACTTACTACTTATACAATCGTTATGTTCGGATGTCGTGCATATAATTTCATAGAACTTCAAAGTATAAAAAAAATTATTTTTTTCTCTATTAATTTTGATAATTAAGTATGACAATGGAAGACTAGATTTATGCAAAATATTTGTTTTATATTTTGAAGGTTTATAATATTATATGTAATACATACATACATACACCTAAATGATTGTATAATTAAAAACTTTAATGACATAAAGTGGTCTATTGAACTATTTCATAAAGTTTTAATTGCCAAAATTGAAATTTCAAAAGTTTATTTACAAAATAGCTAAAGTTCAGTGGTCTTGCACATTTTTTTTCATATTTAATAGATAAAGAGTCTGAACAAAGACCAATTTAGATGTATAAACATCCTATTCAGAACATCTCTTTAATTTACTTGAGAAACAAATGTTAATTGGTAAATAAAGATCAAAATCAACTGTGCATACTATATAGCATATTTCGTATTCAAGTTATCTTTTTTTTTTTTTTTTTGAGAAAAAGGTAGCAAGCTACCTGCTTCATTCATAAAGTAAAATGAACTAAGCATCAAGTTATCTTTTTAGAATGAGATTAATCACCTCATAGATAACATATATATTATCTACAAAACTTTCGATGCCCAAACCTTTTAAGGAGCAAAAATCAAGATCCATACTTGCAATTACACAAGAAATCTTTACACCGAATGTACTATTGTTGTATATCCTAATTCAATACCCAAACTGGGCCAATTGTCAAGAATAGATAGCACCTTCGCCTTTCTAACCATTTGTTTGGAATATAATAAATCATCTCGAAATTAAAATATGCTATGCTACAAAATTATAAATGCCAAAATCTTTTGAGGAGCAAAAACAAACTCAAAACTTTCATATACACAATAAAACTTTTATATTATTATCGAATATCTTATTCTAATGTTCAAACAGGGTCTAAGCTTCTTGAGTAAATCAAAATAAATATATCTAACAAATGTTTATACATCCAAACAAGGCCAAAATCTCTAAAGATCATAAAGCAAAATTTTAAGAGTTGAGCTAGGTCCATTTTTAAAATAGCTCTTAAAATTTTAAATTTAAGGATACAACCTTCAAAAAATGTATTTGGGGGTATACCTTTCTTTTCGCCACATCAGCACCATATGGGCAGAAATTAGAGAAATTATTAAGACAGAGAGAGATGAATGATTTACTGCCTTATCACAATTTCTAAAAGAAAACTAGAGAAAAAAAATTATAAAAGGAATAAAGGATTCATCGCTTTATAATTTCTAAAGTACTTAAAATGGTGTACAGTATATTCACTATTTTTAGATTATATAAAAAATAAAAATATTGATAAGCGGTGAATTATTTTCCACTATTTAGAAAAAAAATAAGAACAATTTACCATTTTCTTTTAGTTCCACAAATATATAATTCAGGGCCTATGAGATGCTCATGTAGCATATATTACAAAAGGAATTTACAATCTCAAATAAATTTTGTTGAAGATTAGATTACCAAATACAAGATTTTAAATATTATCATGGAAAAAAAAAAATCTCTCGGCCTCCGTTTGGTTCGGGGTTAAGAAAAAAATAGTTATTCCACGGATAGAGTTAAGTTCAGGGTTAAGTGGGGTTAAAGTTTTTTTGTGTATTGTTGGGGGTTGGAGTTAGTCTAGAATAATGAAAAATAGTGTTTGGTTGGAGTAGGTGGGATAAGAAGATAATGATTGATAAAGAAGGATAGTGATTGGTTGGAGTAGGTATGATAAGAAAGATAGTGTGTTATTATGAATAGAAAATAGTGTTTGGTTGGAGTTTGTTAGGTTGGATGTGCTAGTGGTATGCCACTAGTACAGCCCGTGATGATATACTATGCCGTACTGCTTCCATGTCAGCATGGGTCATATCAATGATTCAACAATACTTATTCTTAAAGATCATTTGATTAGATGTAGTTATAAATATAGTATTATTGGATATGCATATAGTTGAAAATATAGTAATTACAGTTGCATGTATCTTATTAGGTTTGATGTAATGAAAAGCACAACTATAAATAATCTTTTTGTTTGTATACGATTGGAAATTCTACTTTCAAATTTTATTATTGACCTCAATTTCAAACTTAAGCATCTAAAATTTTAATAGATGCCCCTTCAAAATCTAAAATATCACTTATACCCTAATAAATATACTAATTTTATCACAAATGCTGTCACGCCCCGGGGTCCCTTTTTAGTTTAAAGCATAGCGGAAAAGCGTCTGAATTTTTTTTTTTTTTTTTTTGAAAACCTGACCCAAGGGTATGCCATATCCGCCACAAATACAGGAGATCCACTGTTCACACGGACAGAGTCTCCCCTGTATTTGTACGGCGTCGCACAAGTATAAGAGTTCAAACATGATACAACCACAACCAGATGAACATACAAATAACCACAGTTATATATTCATACACCATTCACCACAGGTTCATATTTTTACATTCAATATTTAAACATAAATCCACATCTATCAGTTAAAATATTTCCAACCACAGAAACAAGTTTTGAAATACTAAGATACAAAATCACAGAAAACCCTTTGAAAACTGTTCCCTACACGGGAACTTTTATCTTTTTAAAACGCTACCACGAGGGGTAGAAAAC
>NC_033624.1:6561193-6562921 GCF_001540865.1 Ananas comosus
CGTGCACCACTGTACCGACGTCGGATCGAAGTACCCACCTGTAAGGATGTCGCGTCTGTCTCCTGACTACAAAAGAATGTCAACCGGACCTAAGAAAGGTCCACCGGGTTAGTATCTAACCCACAACTAAGAAACCCTAAAAGCATAACCCCACAAATAAACCCACGAGAATCGGTTTCCCAAACCGATCGCCGTAATACGCCGGAAATCCCGTAATCGCACCGAGACTCTGCCGGGACCCACGGACTGTCTCGGAACTCACCGACTCCTGCCACGAGTCACTCGCTGCCACTAAATACAAATTTACATGTGACTTGGCAGCAAAGACCTTAACTTACTCCGAAACGATTATCGTCGGATAATCGTTCCGATCCGGGTTCCCGAAAGTATCGATTTCAACACCGGAACCCACCGTCGCTCACCCGTCATTTCTGAACTCTCGAAATGACGTGAGTGACCAGCCAACATGGCTCAGCAACTCAACAAATGCTCACGAGGCACCGTCGGAAGAATTCCGAACTAAAACCGCGTTCCGTCGGCGGATTTTGCCGACAAACGCATCGGAAATGCATTTTCGATCTTCGCAAAGGTCTGGGGCCTTGGAAAATCAGTCCAGAGGTTACCCACTACCCGCACATGCTGCCAACAGCAGCCATGACGAACCAACATACATAAAAGCCCTCTCGAATACCCGAAATCGCATTATTTCATGCGATTTCGATGCTTTTATGGTCCGTCTGCACAAACCAGAAGTGAATCAGCCGAGCCAATATACCCATTGACAGGTTTCGACGTGCCGGAGGCCGTGCTCACCTTTCGAAGCAATTTCGGCCACTGCGGAGAGCGCGGGAGTGACGCGAAATCTGCGAACAGCGCGCACAGCATGAAAAACGTGCTTATCTCGCTAACCAGGGGCTCGCTGACCCTAATTGAGGTGAGCATTGTGATCAGGACTGACAGACTATCATCGTGCTCACCCCCGGAGGCATCGGAACAGCCTCGGGTCGCCGGAACAGTGACTAGAACAGGAAATCATGTGCAGGACAGCAACAACAATGCTTACCGGCCAGGGCAGAGCTAGGGCTGGCCGCCGGCGGCCGGACGGCGAGCGCTTTGGCCGGAGGTGGGAGCAGATGGTCCAAGGGATCCGGGGAACCTGCTGGCCGGCGGCGAGAGGCGGCCGGTGGCGCGGCGGAGGAGATCAGTTCCTCCAAGTGGTTCTCGGGTTCAACGCTTCCCGGCGGCGCGGTGGCGGCCGGAGGAGGTCGGAGCGACGGCGATCCGTCGCCGGAGGTCGAGGGGGAGGCTGAGGGATGACGGCGCGGCCGATCTGGAGTGGCGGCGGTGCGCTGGCCTCGAGCCTACTCGTGCTTGGTCTGGGCTAACCGAGGGTGGCCGCAGGGAGTAAAACGGCGCCGGCGGCGCACGGGACCGGCGAGGGCCAGCGGTGACGACGCCGGGGGGTTCAAGGAAGGTGGTGCTTACCATCTTGAGCGGCCACGGCACGAGGGGAAAGAGATCCCACAACCCCGGCCAGATCTGCTCAGATCTGGCCACAACTGGCCAGGGTGGTGGTGGCGGCGCTCGGGGGCGGCAGGGACGGCGGTGGCCGGCGGCGATGATGCTGGAGATGGATCTCGGCCAAGGGAAGGCTTCCAAAGGTGTTCTGAAGCTCCCCCCGAGATCTATGGCCGAGAGGGAGGAGAGGATGGCCGAGAGGAAGGGAGA
>NC_033624.1:6565047-6579378 GCF_001540865.1 Ananas comosus
TTAAGAGTAATATTTCAATACTAACATTATTATAAATCGTTGACTATTTATTTTTCTTTAATAGATGTAATTTTAGATTCTAAATATGATTTTAGAGGCTGACGCTGTATTGAAGATAGCTACCATTCACCAGGTATCTATTTAAAGGGCTTATTATTTAGTCGGTGATGCCTAAAATTAGTTATGCCTGCATCAAAATCGGTTGTTGTTCAACTAAGAATATTATTGATCCTTTAAATACCTAACAAGCAACTAGTTGAATTCAAATTTACCACCAAACTCGTAAATTTAAATTTCAACAACAACATTTAAAACTATGCTGATAAAGTCAAATTCATTGTTTTTAAATAGTTAAAACACAGATATTAATAATAAAACTTTTAGCTTCCAAGTTCCAATTCAAAATTTCAATTTAAATCAAAAATTAAAATTTGGCTTTAAGATTAAAAGTTTAATTTAGATTCAAATTTAAAAGTTTAATATAAATTTCAAAATTAAAATTTTACATTACAATACCAATTTCAAAAATTAAATTTAAATTCAATATTTTTTTGAGTTGGATACTTAACAAATTGGGTATCATCTAATTTGGTAAGTTATCAAAGTAAATAAGATATTTAATATTTAAAAGATGCTGACAAATTTGGTATTTACTAATTTTTTTTTTCCAATATTGTCATGTTAACTAATTCAAATCGGTAATATGTTCAACAGGTTACTTCATTTAAATTCCAACTATACCCTTTACTAATTAAGAGATTAAATTTTAATATTTATGATGTATTGAAGCATTCCTCTATTTTTAAAAGGTGGCATTAACTATGTAAGTTTATCTCTTGATTAAAAATATTCTCCTCAACTATTATTGAGCCGATAGTTAGAATTACGATCAATTTGCGCATATTTTCATATGTTACAATTGAGTCACCTATTGCAGTTTCAACTATAACAACTTATTGTTAATGTAGCAAAACAAATAATTAATGGAATTGACTCCGTATATAAGCAACTGTATATGCAATCAAACTATCTTACACTATCGAAGTTGAATATTATTATTATCTTAATAGTAAAGATATGACTCTTCAATTCATGAGGGAGATTGTTGATCTTGGTTGAATAATTTGATAATATTTATAATAAAAAATCAACTGATTTAGATTTTTTTACTTCATTAAATGAGCATATTATAAACTCAATTAAATTATTGCACATTATATAGAACAACCAAAGATTCTACATGCCAAAAGTAATTATATATTATTATTAGTCTGTTTTTTATTTAGTCAAAAATTGTCCTTTTAATAATCTATAAACTACCATTAAATCTCATAGCCTTCAATCCACGTGGCTGCATTTGGTTAATTTAAGCAATGTGTGGACCCACCTATCATGTTAAACTTATATTTAGCATTTAATTGGAGGCCAGTGGGACCCACCTATCACTATTATCTTCTCACTACATATCTATATATACCTCTATACCTATACATTATTCTCCAAAAGAAGTGTCACGTGGCTGTGTTTCCTTTAGTTTTAGGCTTCACATTATGAAACCAATCTTTCGGCTTTCCTCCATCCATAACGTCTAATTAATGATTCACCCATCTTAACCCAACCTTTCTCATTCCCTCCATCCATAATATCTAATTAATGGTTCACCCATCTTAACCCAACCTTTCTCATTCCCTCCATCCATAACGTCTAATTAATGGTCCATCAACTTTAATCCAACATTTCGCCTTTCCTCCATACATAACGTTTAATTAATGATCCACCCATTTTAACCCTAATCTATACCGTAAATTATAAAAATCCACAAAAGCCCTCTTCTCTCCTTCTCTACTTTCTCTTCATCCTCCATGAGCTCCGAGGCCAAGATCGAGCATGTTTTGTGGACGAAGTATGAGTTTGCACGCTGCATCGCCGAGCTTGGCGATGCCATCTTCATCAAATCTTGCCTTCCTCCAATTTCATAAGTTCTTTTAAAAGATTTATATATTCTTTATGTTGTAGTGTTAAATTTTTTAGATAGTTTTTTTCAGTTTTTCCAAATTCTTTTTATTTGTATAGTATTCGAACTGATGTATTTGTTGTGTTGAATGTTTATTACTTTTTTTTTTTCTATCCTTTGTTCTTTATATTTTTTTTTGAAAGTAAAATTCTGTATTATATTTGCTGTATTAGGTTGCATTAGGTTGTATACCTTTTTGTCTCTTAAATATTTATTATATAACTTTTCATATTCTTTTTTTCTACTTTTCATTTACTTTTTTTCTACTTCATTTTTTCGAAAGTAAAATTCCTCTTTTTATTAACTAATATAAGAATATTTACAAAATTAGATTGATATATGATCTATAAAGTTCTTCATTTTTTTGAACTATCATAATTTATATAGAAAATGAAGGGATAAATATATAACTTTTCTAAAAAAAATTTAACCCTTTAATTGTTTTGATTTGATTTATAAAATGTTAATTTTTATTGAATTTTTTATCTAAATCTCTTCCACATAGTTTGTCGCTTTTCGGCTCAATAGGTTGACATACTTATTATCTTGAGCATTTTGTTATTAATCGACTTCAGCAAATTAATATATTTTTGCAAGAAGCCAATATGTTTGGACTATTTTGATTTTTAAAATAATAACAAACTTTTGATATATTGGTTAAATATTAAATTTATTTTAATAGTATCTACCCGCCGCAACGTGCGGGTTACTACACTAGTCTTACATTGAAATTAGTTATTGTCAAAGATTAAAAAAGTTGGAAGGTTGGGTAACTTAATATATTTAAGAATTTAAAAAGCTAGGAATATGAACATGTAACAACCCAGCCCACTAACAATAATAACTCATTGGGCCCAGCCAACAGCCCAAAATGCTTAAGCCCAGTTATTATTTCTAGTGTCTAAATCTCTTATAAACCCAATGACAACCCCATTCCCATCCGATGTGGGATTATTGGGGTGTCACAAACTCCCCCCGTTAAAGCCCTGACGTCCTCGTCAGTCCAATCACACACCCAGCCCAAGATCACAAGGCGATATGAGACTCGTCTCGCTAGCCCGTCATCCATACCCTGGCTCAGCCGAGACTCGCCACACATGTCCAACTGGTGAACCGGCTCTGATACCAAATGTAACGACCCAGCCCACTAGCAATAATAACTCGTTGGGTCCAAGCACCAGCCGAAAATGCTTAAGCCCAGTTATTATTACTAGTGTCTAAGTCTCTTATAAATCCAATGACAACTCCCTTTCCCATCTGATGTGGGACTATTGGGGTGTCACATTTTACCTCCGAATGTTTTCGAGGCAAATTGACCTTACGGAAACGTAATTGAGGATATTTTCGACACGTTGGGCAACTCGGTTCGACGATACGAAAAGGTCTAGATAAAGTTATTGAGAAAAAGTCTAATTTGGCTTTGTTTTGCCGCAGGCGAGAAAGTAGGCGTCCTAAAATTTCAAGAATTGAACCGTAGCATCCTCTCAACCATCAAAGATGGGTGGTGCTTTCCGAAGTCATCGAACTTCTTCTTATGTCTAAAGTGTCATTTATTTGAGCATATATGAATGTTGAGCATTGAGCATAGTAGGGTTATTTGAAAGTATTTTCTTGCATATTATGAGTATAAATGCATGTGAAAGAATGGTAAAAGACTAAGAACATAAAAACCCTATGTATGCATAAAAGTGAGAAGAACCTAGAGGAGGTAAAGAATCAAAATGACGTAATGACATATGGATTGGGTGGCATTAGTAGGTGTCAAGTATGCAAATGAACACTAGAGTGTGTGGCATTAGTAAATGACAAGAATGCTAGAAATAAAGAACAAATGTGGCATCAATGTGAGTACAAGAACAAAGTAGTGTATATGACACTAGTATAAGTAAAGAATGCAAGTAAATAGAGATAGCAACATATGAGCATTGCTTCCTTGAAGTCAAGGAATTGATTTAATTCAGAATCCTTAAAGTTAAGGATTGGAGCATGCTCGCCTATTAGTCCTTGCTCGGAGGGCGGTAGCTCCCCCTCGGGCGATGAGCTCCGGAGTAGTCATCACTTGGTCATAGGAGTTTTTCCCCAGAGGACGGTCCCGTCAGGTCGTAGGAGTTTCTCTCCGATACTGGGATTTAGAGTTGGTGAGTTCGTTGAGGGCGAAACGTACGGGCTAGCCATGAGATTGGACAATGAAAATGTAATCTTGCATTTATCATGAGCATTCTATCGAGCATAGCATTGTTTATTATTCAGGTATATTAGCTGCATGCATTTGTTAGTTGGTTACTATCTATTCTTTCTTCTATTATGCATGATTTAGACCTAGTAGGAAAGTCGGCGAGATCGGAGCCGAACCCATTGGGAACTTTGTTGTAGTTCTCACCCCACTATTTCCACAGAGCCGGGACCGAGCGGGCCGGCAGACGATCGCGGTAAGGATATCGCACCTAGTCAGAGACTGCCCAAGATACTTTACATTTTGTAGTTACATATTATCTTTTGTACTTTGATGGTGATTAGGGATGTTTAGAACAAGTGTATTAAAGATACTTTATGATGTTAAATGCAAAGGTTTACTTTGGAGAGTTGAGATGTATAAAAGAAATAATGCAAAGATTGTAAAAGAACTTTGAAGTTGGATGCATGTATGTGATTTAAATTTAATTATATTACTTGTTGATGTTTAGTTTAGTACTTTCACTTTCGCTATCGCTTGCCCTCGTGCAAGCCAGTATGTTTGCTTCCGTATGTGCAAATTTTACGCTATCTGTATCTGTTGTTGAGCCTTGGGCGGACAAGGGAAGCTCTGTCCGTTCGGCGTCTGTTCGACGCTCTCGAACCGGCTAAAAGGATCGGGCTCGGGGCGTGACAGATATAATGGTATCAGAGCGTAAAGAGCCAAAAAGTGAAAGTATAGGATGGACCTAGAGACCCTTAGAAATGGAAAACCTTAAGGATCTAGGAAACGTGAGCGATGTGGAATCAAACTATAGCGAAAGCTTGTGATTGGGTTAATGTTAATATGTCTCTAATGTGGTTAGGGGCTAAATCTAAGTTGATATTTGTTTTCTTTTCCTTGTGTTGTGATCGGCGGCCGACGATATGATGCTTTGGAAGGAAAATAAATACACTTATTGCTTTCGCCGAATTGGGTATATTCGAGTGTAATATTGTGTAACTAATGTGAATTGCTTCATTTCAAGAAGCAATGCCACCTCGTGGACGACCTAAGTTGCCTCGTGGTCGACCGCGGACGAGGTCTATGGCCGAGGAGCCAAGTGCGGCTCTCGTGCAACCCGGAGCAGGAGGCGACGAGGAGCTTCGAGAGCAGATGGCCGCGCTTATTGGCATAGTGCGGCAACAAGCGGAGTCCGTTCAGTGCCAAGGGGAGCAAATCCAAAGGCTCGAGGAGGCCTTGGAGCGGCAGCAGGCGGCAGCGGTGGCGCTAGTGGAGGCCGTGCACCCTGCGCCTCCTGCAATGGTGCCGAGTGCGGCCGAGGGTGTGGCCGCAGCAACTGTGCCAGTTACGGCGATACCGGTCAGATCGGGGACCTCAAACCCTGATAATGCAGCGGATGAGGCGAAGCGGGAGCGTGCGTTAGCAGCTTTCGTACAGTTCAACAAGTTCAACCCACCTATCTTCGAAGGGGGAGTGGTGGAGTCGGCGGTAGTGNGGATATGTTAGAATTTGTTTACTAAATATATTTCCTATTGTTTCTGATTAAACCTATACGTCACTACCTCTATAATAAAACATCAAAATAAAGTTGTCAGAAATAGATGTGGTTTGATACCTATCGTAATACTTCAGTATTAAAAATTGAAATATTTTTTAAAAATTCTTCATACTTTTCAATATACTTTAAAATTACTAAAACTTTTAAAGTAAATGTGTTCTACTCTCTACAAAATAACTTACAGAAATATAAGGATCTAAAATTTAGGGTTTAAATTTTAAAAGAATATATCTATCCGTCGCATCGCGCGAGTCACTACACTAGTATTAATTATTTATGCTAAATTTTCGAGTAAACTTCAGTTAACCCTTCCTTTAGTTTATTAGCATATTTATTGTGTCATCCGATGGTTTGTAAAGTTCTAATTTGTAATAATATAATTTTATTTTTATTTATCCTAAATTGTTAGTATACTAACATTCGGTAGGTTTTTTTTTGTTTTTGAGATAAAGATAGCACAATATCCGCTTTATTTATTTTGCATATAAATTTAGCTACGGGAGTTGAGGCATCACGAACTCGAAAAAGATAAAAAGCAACCGGCACAAAAAAGACAAAATCCAACACAAAAACAAAAAAAATAGATAGATTACATCCTTCAATCAAACCAAGTCATTAAAGACTGCAAAACTCAGCGTATTCCCAATCCACATCCTAAATTCATCTAACTGGCAATAGGAGATCAAAAGATTGGTTTTTAAAATTCTGTTATTACTTTTCCGTCAGATTATCCACCAACTCACTGCAACTCTGGTCATATTTTTCGCTATTGACCCTTGGGAGTGGTTCTCCAACACAAGCTCCCAGACACCCTTGACCTCCATCACAGATCCCGGAATGTGTCTACCTTCTTCAATGTTGAGCAATAAAAATATGTTGATTACGCATCCCACCAGTAGATGACCAATAGTCTTGATTTTACTGTTGCACATATCGCACCGTTGATTTCCCGACTTCGCTACTGCGCATAACGGCGTCCTGGATAGTTGATCTCTCAGGGTCGACATGGTAAATATCAAATTTTTAGAGTAAAAAAACTGGACCTGTAAATATGAAAAATTTTGATGGCTTAAATATGTTTAATCCTGAAAACATAAATTACGAGGCAATTCTTAGGTGATGTAGTGGACCAAGTCCATACAATAATTTCTCCAATCTTTTTTCTCCCCAACTTGTGCCGTGTTCCCAAAAATAAGCCATGTAAACTCTCCACTATCTATCTTTCGTCGCTACCGACCTCTCCTTCTTTTCACCCTCTCTCTCTCTCTCTCTCTCTCTCTCTCCATCTCTCCAAGAACAGAAGCAATAGAAGAGCCACCTTTTCAATAGGTAATCCTTCGATATATTTTCGTGCTTGAAATTTCGAATTCCAAATCGGATCTGCAATATACTACGTACTGTATGCTAAATTTTGTTCAAATTTTCCTAATGTTTTTGAGCAAGACCAATGTTTCTGATTCTAACCTCTTTAATTTCCATCTCCTCCTATTTCTCTTAATTTGTTTCTTCTTATCAAAATTTCCACGCCATTCGTATTTGAATTTGAGAATCCAAAAGCACATTTGTGTCTTAATTAATTATTTCCAATTTTTTATGTGGCAGAATTTTTTGTATAATCTGGGTAAAAAGACTAAATCGGGAAAAGAATTAAGTGGATTTCCATAAATAGTTTCGTCAATTTGCCACAGTGTTTATTGCTTAATAATTAATCTAGGAATTACTGTAGTTGATTTCTCCTATCCAACGTTTATTAATTTATTTCAGGTTGTCTAATTTCTTTTTTCTATGAAATTAGTATCCTGGCCATCAAAGATTGTGAGCCATGCATATTTCCACCAAAATTTGAGTTTTCTAGTAAATGTCAATTTTAGAGTTGGTCTTGAATTAGCTGTATTGAAAGCTACGCGGTTTCTTAATTATAACCAAAATCAACCCATGCTTTATTTATAGAATTAATACACAAAATCTGCTAAAATACTAATTTATTTATTTATTTATATAGTATTAAATTAATTAATCTGCACCGCACCCAATTTATCAGCCAATGAGAGCTTCTGGCCCTCGTGGCAGTACTCCATTCGTTTGCCAGCACAAAACTATACCCGACTATTTTTTATTATTATTTTCTTTTCTTTTATTGTTTTTTTTTTTTTTCTTTTAACGAAGTTGATCACTCGACTCCTCCAATCATTATGTTTTCAAAATAGTTGGCACAATAATCCCCAATTACCCATTAAATTATTGGACCTTGCGTCACCACTCCTTTTATATATATATATAGTATCGGAAACATATGAGGGTGACCCATAACAACGTCTCACATTGAAATGACTCATCAACTTTTGTTTTTTCTGTTAAAAGATGCCTTAACTTTTAATTTTTAAAATTAAGTAAATTGAGTTAAAAAAGTTTTTCAAATTTATCTTTTAATTCTAAAATAAATTTGAAGAAATAAAATTCGACCAATTGACGATTGATAACTAATAAAATCCATCCATTATATTTGATTAAAATTTTTAATTTATTTGAGAATTTATATAAAAAGAATTAATAAAAGCCTGGGAGATGGTATATTTCAGCAGGGCAAAAGTTGAGGGCACTATTTCCAAATTGGCTCCTATATATAGTAGAGGGAGGGAGGGAGGGAGGGAGGAGGATCCGGACATTTTCAGGGAAAATACATAAAGAAAGAATAAAATAATAATCACCTTATAACTCCGATGCCGTTATCCCCTGGAATATCTTCCTTCTCATTTGTTATTATTCGCCTCCTCAGTCGTCACGCAGCACGGCAGCAGGTGCAACAGCCGCACATCGCATGCACGATCGATCCCCAATTAAACTAAACGTCTCGCTGATTCTCGGGATCCTTTAATTTCCTCCCCATCCCCGGCGCATGCGATGGCCTCCCTTCCCCATCCGCATCCCGGCCACCACGACTCCTCCTCCTCCTCCGCCGCGGCGCCGGGCTCAGCTTCCTCCACCCCGCGCGGCGGCGGCGGCGGAGGGGCGGAGCAGCAGCAGCAGCAGGTGCGGTTGATGTGCAGCTTCGGCGGGCGCATCCTCCCCCGCCCCCACGACCACCAGCTCCGCTACGTCGGCGGCGAGACCCGCATCGTCTCCGTCCCCCGCTCCGCCTCCTTCGCCCTCCTCCTCTCCCTCCTCTCCAAGCTCCTCCCCTCAAGCCCTAGCCCTAGCCCCAACTCCCCACCCCCACCCCCGATCGTCAAGTACCAGCTCCCCCACGAGGACCTCGACTCCCTCATCTCCGTCACCTCCGACGAGGACGTCGACAACATGATGGACGAGCTCGATCGCCTCTCCTCCTCCTCGTCCTCGTCGTCGTCGTCCTCCTCCTCCTCCGTCCCGCACCCGCTCGCTCTCCGCCTCTTCTTCTTCTCCTCGACTCGCGCCCCTCTCCTCCTCGGCCCCTCCCCCGCCGAGCCCTTCGGCTCCGTCGTCGACGCCGGCGCCGACAAGTGGTTCCTCGACGCCCTCAACGGCGCCGCTCCGCCCCACCTCGAGCGCGGCCGCTCCGAGGCCTCCTCCGTCGTCTCCGAGGTCCCCGACTACCTCTTCGGCCTCGACGCCAACTCCTCCGCCTCCTCCCCCACCACCCGCTCCAAACCCGACCCTTTTTCCGACGACGGCCCCGCCGAACCGGACCACCCGGTCCACCCCCACCTCCGCCACCACGACCACGGCCTCGGCGTCCCCAATTACGCCGCTGTAAACCCGCTCTGGCAACCCGAACCGGTCCCGGTTTACTGCGTCCCCGCCCCCTCGCTGGGCGGGCAGTTGCCGGTCGGGTTCGCCCCGCCGGTTCGCGGCCTCCTGCCCGGGCCGTTCTACATGGCCGGTCCGCCGGGGGCCGGGGGCGACCGGTACGAGGCACCGGCAGCTGGCGGAGTGATTGTGGGCCCAGGCTTCGTTCCGGTATACCCGTCAGCACCACCCGGTGGAGCGTCCATGGGCGCCGGTCATGCTGGGGAGTCGCCGGGAATAGCCGGTGCCGACTTGAGAAGGGCTTCCCAGTAGCGTCGGTTTTGATCATCATATATATTATGAATGAATGAATTAATGGACCTAGCTCGATCGGATGCAGTTTTGGTATTTTGTCAGTTGGTCTGCTGCCTTGCTATATGAATAATGCATGTGAAAAATCAGTTTAAATTGATTTGTAATATTTTGAATTGGATGTTATATTATTACTTGTATTGATTATGGAAAATGTAAAAAATAAAATAAAATGAAAATGTTAGTTTTTCGTCGATATATAAATGCATCCTTTAGCTTAATTTTATGCATCAACAGCTCATTTGACTGTTGGTAGCAGGGGATATTGTTTGACGAAATATTGCTGATTAACCTATATTATTATTTACTTGAAAAATATATAGGATTGATATGTTATTATCACTCATTTTTTTTAATCCTACCATGCATGCAATGATTAGCTTTAAATCTCTCAAGACTTGTACATTTTTACTGTAGCATCTCATTTTTGCTTTGTACGTGGTTGAAATGTATTGCCAAACGACATCCATTTTGATTAATTTTTACACCATATTTTATACAAAGTGAAGACAAACAAAAAACCTATAAGTGTTTTAAATTTTTTTTTTTTTATCTAAAAGTAAAAAAATAAAATGGTGGGAACTGCTGCCAAAAAAATAGTGTTCTTGCCTTTTTGGTGGTATTTTACACTATATTTTATACATTTGAATTAAAAAATTCAAAAACCTTCAAAGCGCATATGGATTCTTTAATAGGAAAATGCTTCTTGTACACCCCAAAAAGAGGTGTGCATTTTACACTTGCAATCCTAGGGTTGATAAAAATTAAATTAATTTTTAATAAAATTTTAAAAAATTGATGTAACAAGAATGACCTTAGGATAGAGTAGCTGTAAGATGTACACCCTACTTTAGGGTGTACCTATAGCATTGCTCATTCTTTTAAGCCTTGAAGAACAAGGGCCCCCTTTGATACCTTATAAAATGTAGCATAGTTAAGCTATGTCTATAAAAAAAATTATTTTATGAGGTGTTTGGGAGGTTCAAAAGAACACTAATTTTTAGAGCATAGTTATACTATACTTGTAAAAGTTGGGTTATATAATAATCCACTTCAGCCTAACGAAACAAAATTTTCACCGTTCTTGAGCTCCATCCCCTTTCCTCCCTCATGCCTCATATTCTAAATTTTAATGTAAGATGTTTAACTTTAATTTTTTAAATTTTAAATTTGTAAATTTTTAAATTTATACATTTTTAAATTGAAATTTTCAAAATTTAAATATAGATTTTTTATTTAAATTTCAAAAGTTAAAGTTCAAAATTTATATTTTAAATTTTAAAATTTTTAAATATAAATTTTAAAATTTAAATTTGAAATTTATGTTTAAAATATTAGATTTTAGATTTCATATTTCTAATTTCAAATTTCAAATTTTAAATTTCAAATTTCAAGTTTTAAATCTCTAATTTCAAATTTGAAAATTCAAAATACAAATATTTAAAATTTAAATTTTAATTTTCAAATTTCCAATTTGAAATTTCATATTTCAATTTTCAGTTTTTAAAGTTCAAATTTCAAATTTTAACTTTTAAACTTTGAAATTTAAATTTCAAATTAGAACTTCTAATTTAAAATTTTAAAAATTTAAAAATTTATTATTGAAAATTTAATTTCATATTTTAAAATTCAAATATTAAAATATAAAATATAAAATATAAAATTGAATTAATTTTGAAATTTTAAGATTTTAAATTTAAAAATTAGAAATTTGATTTTTAAATTTTAAATTTAATTTAAAATTTTAAAATTTTATTTTTAAATTTTATTTTAAATTTTATAGTTTTAATTGTTATCAATTATATAAATTATATAATATATATCTAAACAGCAAAATGAAGCTGTGAGATTTTTTTATAGTTAGAGGATTCCGTGTTTTATTTTGATCAAATCTACAGAATAAAAATTCTATAGAGTTTTTTAACTATGTATCCAAACATGGCTAAAGGTTAGTATATTTGGGCACTGTACGTAGTTCCGAGCTAGGCCTTAGATCTGTTTGTTTGGAGAATTTTCTACTAAAAATATTTTGAGAGTCGGGACAAGCAAGCTCTTGCATGTTAAATCCTTTGCCGAAAAATGATTTTGGGTGGAGCCAAGTGAGGATTGAGTCAAGAGTGCCTTTTTTGTGGTCTGAGTAGCGTCTCTAAATTTGTGTTTCTCTTCTATGTTAAGGTGTCAAAAGGAGCCGTGCAGGTCCAGTGCTCCAATTCCTTAGCGGTAATTGTTAGAAAATATTCAACCAACAATCATAATAAAACCTGATGACAAGCGAAATTTCTGGGTCTTTTATTAACACTTCTTGTACGGAACACCAATAGGGAGAAGCAACACAGTATGAATGGAATCATTCTTGATGATGCTCCTGAAACTACACATCAACAAAGAGGAAGTTGGTTGATACCAAGATGTAATACCTTTAATAAAAAAAAANAGAAATAAACTTAGCTGGAAATGTGAATCAACTAGGATTCGAACTTGGGTCTCGGGTACCAACCACCAAGCCCTTTGCCACTTGCTTTAGGGACGGTCGGTGAATGGAATCATTCTTGATGATGCTCCTGAAACTACACATCAACAAAGAGGAAGTTGGTTGATACCAAGATGTAATACCTTTAATAAAAAAAAAAAAAAGGTATAAGAACTCTGAAGAAGGAGATTACTATTTGATAGGAGTATTGATAGAAGAATACTTAGCTTTCTTCATCGCCAGTGGGTTTAGCTCCGATCATGAACTGGGCAACACCTCTCTCGAACTCCAGGGGAAAAGGTTGAGAGCTTCAGTAGCTTCTCAAAGAAGTTTCGAAGGGAGTTGGAAGGTTGCGAAGGGGCGAAGCGGTAGCTTCCTCCGAAAGACATCTTCAGGGTAGCGGGTTATCAGCCATAGGGATGATCCGACCCGTTACGTCGAAGGGGGGAAACGGCCCAGGCCCTTGCGGCATTAAGGCCCACTGAAGCCCACTTCTGAATGGCGACTTAATAACTCTTTTGTACCCGTAATTTTTGTTATTTTCATTTCAGTCCCGCTCTTAACTGTCTATAAATACCCCCCATGTAACTGAATCAGTTGAACAATTTGGATTTCAAATAAAATTCCACTTCCCTTTGGTCCTCCCTCTTCTTCTCCTCAAGTAATCTCTCTCTCTCTCTCTCTCTTCCCTCTACACTACCAATCTCTTCCTCGGATCCTCCTCGTTGAGCTTGGAACCCATCAATGGCATGGGTAGAGATGAAGCTAAGGTCGATTGAGCACAGATCGCCCCATCCTAGTCTCAGCAACATTTCATCCTCGGCGGTTGCTGCTCCGATAAGATCTGATTTGTGGCTCTCGATCTTAGGATTCAACATTTGAGCTCAATTCACCGGAGGAGTTCAGATCATGGCCACAACTATTCCAGTTTAATCAGATCTGGAGATCCGAGCATTACAAGTGGTATCAGAGCAGTTCCGAACCCAGGGACATGCACAGAAGCTTCATCGGACCATCATGAGGTACCTCTTATGAATAACTCCCTATGTTGAGGTTTCAGTAGCTACTGAGGGATTTTAGAGATATCTCTGTTTATTTTTGAATGATCGTTCCAACTATTCATACATAGTCAGTTGTTTGAGTTTCCAACAAAATTTTTGTGAATTACATCAGAGCATTTCCATATTAGCAAGTCCTTGTGTGATTGAGATTGTAAGGACTGAGATTTTTGCAGTGTAGCTAAACTCTCAGTTGACGATGTTTTTGTGTGTAATTTAATTACAAAAGCACTCGTCAAGTTTCGGGCGAAAACGAGTTAAAACGGAAATTCTACGCGATTTCCAAGTTTCACTTAAAGTGAATAGTAACTCGATTTTTCGGAGAAGCCGCGGTGAGAAGTTGGCTTCTGGCTCGTACCGGACTCTGTTCATAGCAATCCAATAGCTCGTTTCGACCGGTTCAGCTATTCTGGAACCATTGGCGCTGACGGATTTTGAGTTTGACGCACGGATTTCGATAAAATCCAAAAATACATGTTTTATATGTATTTTTGTGTGTTTCTTTCGATTGGAACGAAAGGTTGGATTTTGTCGTGAATCCGTGGTCGATCGAGACGAAACGAAATCGCAGCTTTGTTGTCTCCGTTGTGCTGACCGCACTGGTGCAATCCGTTCGCAAATCTGACGGACGGATCTGCAGAGATCGCGCGTTAATCGAGGAGAGGTCGGTAGTGGCAAAACGATATTTTCGCGAAAGTCGCGATATTTTATGTACCGTTTCGCGAGGGATCACACGTGGAGGGGCGTTCTTGCGTTTTAGTCGTACTGTGAGGGTCTCGGATAGAAATTCTAATGTTTGGGGGACCTTTTTGCAAAGTTACACCTCGGTATTTATAGTTCCTAGGGTTTTGATCCCCTAACCCTAACCCTAGCCAGCCCCCAGCTACCCTAGTCGCCCCAGCCACCTTCACCCTTCCCCCTGCCCTTGCTGCACCACCCCCGGCCGCCGCCGGCTGAGCCCCGGCCGCCGCCGAGCCA
>NC_033624.1:6583455-6601655 GCF_001540865.1 Ananas comosus
CCGAGTGGACAGAGGAACTTTGTATTTGTGGCGGGTCTGTACGTCGCGTGGGCCAGGTTGAAAAAAAAAAAAAATGGCACGTTTTCCGCAACTCTGTTTTAAAAAGGCTTTTAAAATCGGCCCCGGGGCGTGACAGAGATAGTAGTCAATTAATCAAGATTGGGAAACAGCAAAATCGATTCCGATTCATACCCATAAGTAAGGAAATGGGAACCCGTCTTAGGGATTTGAGTGAACATTTGGCAACATTGGAAGGGAAGATGCAGAAACTCACAACAGATTATCAGAGTAAAGTTAAAGATCTAGCTAATCAGATCGCTAAGAACAGGGAATTGGAACAAAAGCATTATGAAGCAATGCAAGAGGATGCCTTACAGAGGCATGAATTGGTTCTCAAAGATAATAACACCCGGCATGAGGAACTCTTGAGATTGCTAACCACTCAAGGCCCTTCAGTTAGAGCCATGCCCTCTTATCTAGATGCTGCTATGGAACATCAAACCCATAACACAAGGCCTAAGGGCAGCGGATCGCCTGGAGGTTACGGAGATAACAAGGGCAAAGGGATATTACCTAATCCAGGAATGGAACCTGAGAGTGAAAGAGATATAAAAGGCAACAGGTGGAATATGAGAGGGGCATTTCACTCTCACCACCCTACTCCCAAACTGGATTTCCCGATCTTCAATGGGGATGACCCAAAGGCTTGGATCGAAAACTGTGAGCAATACTTCGATATATATCAGATTCCGCCACAACAATGGTTGGGAATAGCGACCATGCACCTAAATGGGAGAGCCAGGGTTTGGAAACAAAGCTACTTCGTCAATCGGCACAGGGTTACTTGGAATGAATTCACGGATGCAACATGTAGGAGATTCACCCTGACGGGGGAAAGATACTTAGTAAGGGAGTTTACCAGCCTTAAGCAGTATGGGTCAGTAGAGAAATATCAAGAGAAGTTTGAGGAGTTGAGGACCCAGCTACTTTGTTACAACCCCTTATTGACTAAAGAGCATCTTATAGCTTGTTACATTAATGGAGTTAATCCCATTCATGGATATAGCTCATCCTGATTCATTAGAGGAAGCTTACGAGCAGGCTAAGTTGCACGAGAGAGCTATAGCGGTCATGAATAAAAAGGTAAAAGGGAGTTACCGAATAGCTAATCAGGGCCAGAACCACTACAATTCCAGTCCCTCGTCAGGCAACAACAAGTCACAACAGAAAGGTAGTTCCGACCAATCTGTGAGTAATAAACAACTGATTGAACAAAGGAGGGTTGCAGGCCAATGTTTTAAATGTGGGGAGAGCTATCGTCCAGGGCATATATGCGCGGGAAAGTCTCTCAACACCCTTCAGGGTACTGATGAGTTACTTGAAGTCTTTGATGAAAACAGTCTCAAAGAGGAACATGGAGAATTTGAGGAAGTAAGTTCGGAAGAAGAGGCAGTCCTGGATCAGCAGGAAATGGGGCTGTCAATGTTGGCTCTGAGTGGGGAGCAACAGCAAGACACTATTAAGGTGCAAGGGGAAGTTAAGGGACGCATCATTACTATTCTAATTGACACAGAAAGCACTCATAGCTTCTTAGATTTCCATACTGCAAAAGAGATCAAGGCCTCTATGGTGTCAGCTGCTCCCTTAACCGTCACCGTGGCTAATGGTCAGAAGATGCTTAGCAAATTACAATGCCCTGGCTTTATATGGACTATGCAAGGTCATGAATTCAAAGCAAATCTGAAAATCATCAGATTGGAAGGGTCCAGTGTTGTCATGGGCATCAACTGGTTAAGGTCTTATGGGAAAGTTATTTTTGACTTTCAACAAAGTTCGATCACTATTACTAAAGAAGGGCAACCTTTAGTATTAAGAGGAATTAATGAAGAGGCCAAACTGAGAGTAGTCACTGCTTAGCAATAGTACCAGGACTCTCAAGGAGGAGAATTGTGTGCTTTGAGCTATTGTGGTATGGTAAACTCCACTACAGAGACATTAGATTTACCTCCTGAGCTATCACAAGTGTTGGAACAGTATTCTGTTATCTTTGAGGAACCAAAGGAGTTGCCTCCGCAGAGATCACATGATCATAGGATACCATTGCAGCCAGGGGCTATTCCCGTTAACATCAGACCCTATAGGCACGGTTATGAGCAGAAGGGAGAGATCGAAAGACAGATTAAAGAAATGTTGGGAACTTCGATCATCCAACCGAGCAACAGCCCTTTTGCGTCGCCGGTGTTGCTAGTAAGGAAGAAAGATGAGACGTGGTGGATGTGCGTCGACTATCGACAATTGAACAGGGTTACTATTAAGGACAAATTCCCTATACCCGTTATTGATGATCTGCTAGATGAACTGGGTGGTTCCAAATTGTTTTCCAAGTTGGACTTGAGGTCCGGATATCATCAAATCCGAGTTTGTCTAGAGGATATACTGAAAACCGCTTTCCGTACGCACCACGGCCACTTTGAGTTCAAGGTAATGCCTTTCGGCCTTACCAATGCCCCCGCCACATTCCAAGCCCTCATGAATACAGTATTTGCCCCGTACTTGCGGAAGTTCGTGTTGGTATTTTTTGATGCTATACTTATATACAGTGAGAACTTGCAAGATCATGTAAGGCATTTAACCTTGGTGCTGGAAGAGTTGAGGAAGAATCAACTGTTTGCTAAGAGAAGTAAATGCACCTTTGGTCAACAACGGGTGGAGTACTTAGGGCATATCATAACAGAGAAAGGTGTGGCCACTGACCCAGCAAAAATAGAGGCGATGACACAGTGGCCGGCACCCCGTTCAGTCAAAGAATTGAGGGATTTTTTGGGCCTAACTGGGTATTACAGGAAATTTATTAAGCACTACGGTACTATGAGTAGGCCACTTACTGAATTGTTTAAAAAGGATCAGCTCCAATAGACAGAGGAAGGTCAGCAGGCTTTCGTGGCCCTTAAGAGGGCCATGAGCACAGCACCTGTATTGGCTATGCCAGATTTTAATAAGGCTTTCGTTTTGGAGACAGATGCTAGTGGAACGGGTATCGGGCTGTTCTATCTCAAGATGGGAAGCCTATAGCTTTACTTAAGCAAGGCTATTCAAGGAAAAAATCTGGGGTTATCGACATATGAAAAAGAATTCTTAGCGATTTTGATGGCCACTCAAAAATGGAGGCACTACCTACTACCAAAAAGTTTTGTTATTAGAACGGATCACGAAAGCCTTAAGCATCTCCTAGAGCAGAAAATCATTCACTACAAAAAAATAGGCATATACCAGCAGTCAAAACTGCTGGAAAAGAATACAAAAACTGCTGGTAATATTTGCTCCAGCAGTTCTAAAACTGCTGGTAAAAGTATAGGCGACCGTTACAATATCCTTGCTGGTATAACCTTTTCCCAGCACTTTTACTAATCACCGGTGAAAATGATATCTAGCAACAGTTCTTAAACCGTCGCTAAAACTACAAAAAAAACACTGGCGTAAAGCGCATTTACCGACAGTTTTTGACCGTTGGCAATTTGAAACTAATATGAAAAAAAAATATTAATATCAACAAATTACAATAGGGCTTTTTCATTTGATATTAATTGTAAAACCAACAATCTATAATATCCGTAAAAAAAATAAAAGTCATATTACTAAATTGCAATAAGATGATACAATCATTCTTGAAACAAAACAATAAGCAATGATCTAGAGCAGCGATAAAATGCAACAAAACAAGTTTTTATATTCTAATAGAAATCAATACAATAGAAAATTTATTTGAACCCCAAAGGTTCGAAAGTTAAGAAAAAGAAAAGTGAAAAGCTCCAGCTAAACATTCTTCAAATGCGAACATCAAATCATGCTTGTTGCTTCAATCTGAAACAAAGAAAATTAAAACATATGAGATGCATAAGCTCATTACAACAAGAAATCTATCATAAGTAACATATAGCCACTAAATTAACAAGAAATCTATCAGAAGTTGCATACTAATGAATACCAAATTAGCCACTAAATTAACATGGCAGTAGTGTTAATTTACCAAACATTTATTATACAAGTAGAAATAATTGGTACAAGAAAGAGCCAACTTTACAAACCCACTGCAGTTTCATAATAAAACACACAAATATATAACATCAGAGCCCTGAAAACAGACTTAATGGTATCAAATATGTACAAAGTAGATTTAGAATGAACCTCACTCCCATTTGGTCCTAACTTTCCTATTGTGCACAAAATCTAATGTGAAAGCTAAACTAGGTTTCTTCAGTTCATATTCATTAGGACCCTGTTAGGCGAGATTGATTGATTTGATTGCTCACAGATTAACAGGGTAAAATGTCAGTATTGAAAATTTCAGGGGACAATGCAGAAAACAAGATATATAAGAGGTTCGCTGCATTTTAGCAAATTATTCATGATCAAACTTCGATCCTCTGTATGTTGATGAAAGAAGCCTCAGAATCATCAAAATTACCTCGTCTTTTTCTGATTTAAGAGATAAGTGCTTTATGACAGCGATATGCCAGCATCGACTGCAATGGTAGCTTTCTAGATGCTCTACAGCAGTAAAATGCTTCAGACAATCCATCAAAGTACATCCATCAATCTACAAATTGTAAAGAAAATTAACTAAAAGCATTAAAAGTGTATATTCAATAGAGCAGAGCAAGCAGGTGAGAAAATGACCTTAAAAAAAACGGAAAAAAGCAAAATCAGAAGGCCCTTGATGGACATACAATATTTTCACTTCTATCCAGCACAGGTGAGAGTGGCAAGCAGTGGAAACTCTCAAAGTCAACTAAAAGCTGTAAAAATGGCAAATATAAGGAAAATAAATAACATAAGGCTGCAAAAGGATCCAAAAGCAAATCAATCGCTTATTTTTTTATCTGAAAAGTCTACTATCAATCACAAAAGATATATCATATACCCTTGTAGAATTTTCATGTATGCCCTTCAAAAACATGCTTTTACATATATACCATTGAAAATTAAAAGATATTAATGTTGCGACAAAGAAAAAGAAAGCACATGAAGTGAGAGAGGCTTGAATTTTAGAGAATAACACGTTGAGCTTACAATTGCTTATTTACATTTATATATTATTAAGTAAATGCAAAAATATCAAACAGGAACAGGTAACTACCAGAGATGAACAACTTCTGTAAGTTAATATGCTTCCAATGGTGCCTTCAAATGGACCAAAAAGAATTTGTCTCATCTCTCAAATTCATGCTGGTCTCCTGCCTTCTGGTTATATATCCTAGAGGAAGAAGAGGTAATGTTGGCAAGAGAACTACTGTGTAGCACGTAATTGTGGGAGCTCTCATTCTTCAGTGACGACAAGAGATGAAGAAAAGCTTCTGAAGCATCCTATGAGGTCAAAAGTGGAAAAGAAAAAAAATAGCTCGGTTGAATAGTCTTGAATCAAAAAAAAAAACTACAGTAGAACATTTGCTCGTCCAAACCTGCTGTCTTGTTAAATTGAAGTTGTTGGTGTATAAGCTTAAAGCGCGCATCACTCTTCGTGGATTTAGAACAGTTCTTTCATCATGAATAATACATAGCTCTGCAGAGTATACAGTAAGAGTTTTAGTAAGATGTGAATCAGCTTCAAATCCAATGAGAAGACGTCATATAAAACCTGAAACAGCAGCATGTGAAAACTGTAATAGTGGGAATTGGATTCAATAAAAGCATCGATAAATGGCGTAAAGAAAGCTTAAGCCCATTTGGCCTAGCATCTAGAGCAGCTTTTCCAATCTGAAGCAAAAGGTTTGAGAAACCAAATGTTTGTCAAAGAAATGTCCCAAAGCTCGTATAAGGTTTTCGGGGCCAAAAGCAGAATTTTCATTTTCAATCAGATAACTACTTGAAGAAGATTAAAGAATATAATATCCTAGTAAAGCAACCTCTTAACCAAGAAATATACATGAGACTAAGAAACTTGACCAAAAGTACATGAAAGGCAGACAAAGTTGGATATAAGGAGAATAATGTTATGCAAGCTGACAACAATTAACTAAACAATACGTCAATTAGTTCATGATGGTATGCAATACCAATAGGAGCTCATAAGGAGAATTTATGAAGAAGCAATTAGATGAGATATCATCACTATCATCATCCAATCCTAACACTACATCTAACAGCAAGTCCACCAACTCAGATAAGATTACTGCTACAGTAATATGGAGAAACTGTGCAAATAAGATTACAGCCTAATCAACTAGGACAACAAGGCAAAACAAAGGAAATTGTAAGTTTCTCTCTCCAACTGGCAAACTATGCGAACAAGAAGAGCACCTCACTACTAACAAAAAAAATTTAAAACTAATACTAGGCTCAGTGAAAAGGAATAGAAACTTATGTTATCAATCTGCTAGTCTTGCTAGGCTTTTATAGCAGCCTTCACCTGGTCCTTATCAATATTTGCCTAAAGAAGAGATGAAATTTTATTCAAGAAAAGATACAAACAAAAAAAAGGAATGCTTTTACAAATGTCTTTAGGCAAAATAAACATGTATGACACTAGAAATAGAAAATGAGAAGCATATGTTATCGAGTTACTGATTCTCTTGCATAATCGTTTAGGTAGAATTTGAAGAGGATTGTATAAAGAACCATGATTGTTAATCTATTTTCTTTTCCTTTTCTTGGGCTGATTGCAAATTTAGTCCCTAGAGTTTAAATTGATTTCAATCTTTTGTCCTTACAGCTACATTTGTAGCAATTTTAGTCCACAATCTTTGCAGCCCACAATAGTCAAATTATTATGTTAGTCTCCAGTCTGAAATATGAGCAAACTCCACATACTAAATTTTCTTACCTAATCTTTTCTTTATATAATTTAAGGAGCTCTTGTAGTTTAATTATGCTTTTCTACTCTGTAAGTTCTTGTCAGAGTAAACTTAATTTAAAATGAGAAAGAACTACAAAAGCTCAATTGTACATTCATGCCCAATATATATGAACATGATAGACACATCAATTTAAGGATTCTAAACTCTTAAAATCAACTACAAAAGCTTAATCTCGTAGTTGATCAAAATCCCAATTTTTGAAGCCTCGTAACATGCAACTAACTCATCAAAACCTCTTAAAAATAAAAGCAATTCATATAACTATGTATTGGCCCCTAAATTCAAGTAGAAAGAACTAAAAGTTAATTATCAAAAATCTCATTTTGGGCTCTTAGGGTCCCAGCCCTAAAATCACAAGAAAATTTCGTAATAGGGCAAAAACCCTCAATTTAGGGCTTCAATATTTGAATATAGTGTCATAAAATCTTCAAAAACTATAACCAATCCATAAAGGATAGCTTGGGACCTTCAAAGAGAATAGAAAAACATGCATGCAACTCAAAATATTCATTCTTTGATACTCACAAAGCACCAAACCGAAAATTTACTTTGTTCTCTAGCTAGAGTTTCAACTTGAATATGGGTTTCCTTCTCCAAAGGTTCTGCTCCTAAATCCCTTCAATTTGAAGGAAAAATCCTTCATCTCATTACCAAGTAGAAGAGAGGAGAAATAGGGTATTGAGAGAAAGGGGAAAATGGAAGAAAAGAAGAAGGGAATGGGGATAGAAGAGTTTTTCTCTTCTTCCATTCAAACCAGCCCACTTAAGGGCGTTTCTGTAATTTTACTCAATATTTTCTTGGGAAAAATTATGGTTGGACCAATAGTTAACGAGCTAAATTGATAAGCTATAATTTTAATTAGTAATTTTACCAAACTGCCCATAACAGTTGGTGAAATCCTGAACAAGCTCGCAGCTCAGGGCTGTACCGACGACTATTAGAAAAATTGCAATAACTCTTTCGTCCGATATCCGTTTAAGGTGATTCAGGTTGCGTTAGAAAGATAACTCGACGATCTTTCCAACAAGACCAATTTCGCCTGAATCGGATGTCGATAACCTGGTTAAAAGTTTTCCCAAAGTGGCTGGTGGTGCAATAACAGATTAGACTCAACTGTTTTGAAATTTTCGTCCTCAAATAATTCGTTTCGAAATTTTCGTCCTCAAATAACATTTGTAATTAAGCTTTTAATTGTTGCATAAAGAGTAGTCTGATAATTAAGCAATGGATATTTAGAAAAAGAAAAAAAAAACTCAAAACAATAAACCTAAAACAGAATCAAATTATACAATTAGAATGCTTAATTAGTTCAATGCATACCACATGTCATAGTTCAATGAACACCCTATTTCATAGATTTCAACAATTTTCTCGATTAAACTTGCGTGTCGGATCAAAGATAAGACGAAAGTTGCCCATTCCAAACAGATTTGAGTCTAATATTGAAATTCTTGGACTGATTCGGCGAGATAAATGCGATATTGCGAAGTTATCATATCCAATCACACAAATGCTGCAACGAATCATCAAAACAAGAAACGTGTAAGGAGATTCAGCGATTAGGGCATACATGCAATCCGGAGATCGTATCCCAGCGGGATAGGGGCTTGATCCCCTCATCGTTGTAGAGGTTTTGGCGGAGCGAGAGCTTCTTCAGGTGAGAGAGAAGCGCGACGCGGGGATCGAGCTTGGATAGGCGATTGGCCGTGAGGTCCAGCTCCTCGATGCTCTCGGGGATCTCGACCTCTCCGAGATCGTGGAATTGGTAGCTCGTGAGATCAAGGCACCGCACCTCCTCCTCCTCCTCCACCTTCTCCTCCATTGGCTCTTCGTCTCTAGCAGCTCGAGCTCGTGGTGAAAAAAAGGAAAAGAGAGAGAGAGAGAGAGAGAGAGAGAGAGAGAGAGGTGAACATGAAGAGCTCAGAGATGGAGATCGAGGGGAGAGAGAGATAAAGAGAGAGGTTATTTGAAATATAGGGAGAGCTAATGTGGAAAGTGTTTATTGCTCTAGGTTGGCCCATGGCCCAATTGATGGAAAAAGTTAATAAAATATAGTCCCATTGGTCCAATATTATTTATAAATTTAAGAATTATCATCATATATACCAACGGTTTAGTAACTGCTGCAATAAAAATAAAAAACGCTGGTATAATATACTTTTAGCGGCAGTTAGCCTAATTGCTGGAAAAAAAACTGTTGGAAGAAGCTCTATTTGTTGTAGTGATTACTCCCATGCAGCAAAAAGGGTTGTGGAAACTCATGGGATTTAATTACACGATTGCTTATAAAAAAGGGAAGGAAAATGTGGCAGCAGATGCCCTATCAAGAAGGGAGGTGGAGTCTGGTACGTCCCTAGCTATCACGGCTATTATTCCAACATGGATTTCAGAATTAGAGGACAGCTACAGAGGAGATGCCAATTGTGAGCAACTCATCAAGGAGGTAATCCTACAACCTGAATCTCATAAAGGTTACTCCTACAATTCAGGGGTCTTGAGGTATAAAGGAAAAATTTATGTGGGAAAAAGTGGGAATTTAAGGAGCAGGTTGATGAAACTGTTCCACGACTCTGCGGAAGGAGGTCATTCTGGAGTGTTACACACTCATCGGAGGGTCAAGGGGCATTTCTATTGGAAGGGCCTAAAGAAACAAATCGAGGAGATGGTTCACCAGTGTGATACTTGTGCGCAGAACAAAAGTGATAATCAATCACCCCAAGGTCTCCTCCAGCCTCTCCCTATTCCAAATCAAATCTGGGAAGATATTAGTATGGATTTTATTGAATCATTACCCAAATCCGAGGGAAAAGATACTATCCTTGTTGTGGTTGATAGGTTCATTAAGTACGCTCATTTGTTGGCCCTGAGACACCCATTCTCTGCTGCTAACATAGCAAGGGTCTTCATGGACACTATACATAAATTACATGGATGTCCTAAGAGCATTGTCATCGATAGGGATAAGATCTTCACTAGTTCTTTTTGGCAAGAATTGTTCAAGTTATTGGGAACACAGTTAAAGATGAGTATATCATATCATCCTAAGACTGATGGTCAAACGGAGCGAGTTAACCGATGCTTGGAAAGTTATTTGAGATGCATGTGTTCACAGCATCCCAATAAATGGTGTAGATACCTGTCCTTAGCAGAATTATGGTACAATACTAATTACCACACTTCGCTTGGCACTACGCCGTATAAGGCCCTCTACGGAGTGGAGCCCCCTAACCTCTTGGTGGCCACTGTTGGAACAGCTACTATCCAAGAAGTTAGAGAATGGGCGGAAGAGAGAGTAGCCTTGAACAGAGAGTTAAAAGATCGGTTACAGGTGGCCCAGAATCGTATGAAGCAACAGGCGGACAAGCATCGGAGGGAGAAGGAATACTCAGTAGGTGATTGGGTTTATCTTAAGCTACAGCCATACAGGCAAATCTCAGTAGCAGCCAGAAGGAACCCTAAGCTATCTACCAGGTACTATGGGCCTTTTGAAGTAATTGGGAGGTGGGACAAGTAGCATCTCGACTGAAGTTACCTGAGCCATCCCAAATCCATCCCGTTTTCCATGTCTCATTGTTGAAGCCTTGCCCAGCAAGACAAGATCTGGTGTCACCTGCTCTACCGTTAATTGCGGAGGATGGACAGTTGCTAGCGGAGCCTGAGCGTGTGTTAGAGAGGCGGATGGTTAAGCATGGTAATCGTGCCATCACGGAAGTGCTGGTTAAGTGGAGTAACCTCCCTGAGAGCTCGGCAACCTGACAGGATTATTGGGCCCTCAAGAAGCAATTTCCGCACTTCGATCCCTGAGGACAGGGATCCGCTTGAAGGCGAAGGGAGTGTAATACCTTTAATAAAAAAAAAAAAGGTATAAGAACTCTGAAGAAGGAGGTTACTATTTGATAGGAGTATTGATAGGAGAATACTTAGCTTTCTTTGTCGCCAGTGGGTTCAGCTTCGATCATGAACTGGGCAATACTTCTCTCGAACTCCATGGGAAAAGGTTGAGAGCTTCAGTAGCTTCTCAAAGAAGTTTCGAAGGGAGTTGGAAGGTTGCGAAGGGGCGAAGCGGTAGCTTCCTCCGGAAGACATCTTCAGGGTAGCGGGTTATCAGCCATAGGGATGATCCGACCCGTTACGTCGAAGGGGGGAAACAGCCCAGGCCCTTGCGGCATTAAGGCCCACTGAAGCCCACTTTTGAATGGTGACTTAATAACTCTTTAGTACCCATAATTTCTGTTATTTTCATTTCAGTCCCTCTCTTAACTGTCTATAAATACCCCCCATGTAACTGAATCAGTTGAACAATTTGGATTTCAAATAAAATTCCACTTTCCTTTGGTCTTCCCTCTTCTTCTCCTCAAGTAATCTCTCTCTCTCTCTCTCTCTCTCTCTCTCTCTCTCTCTTCCCTCTACACTACCAATCTCTTCCTCGAATCCTCCTCGTTGAGCTTGGAACCCATCAATGGCGTGGGTAGAGATGAAGCTAAGGTTGATTGAGCACAGATCACCATCGCAGCCATCCTAGTCTCAGCAACATTTCATCATTGACGGTTGCTGCTCCGATCAGATCTGATTTGTGGCTCTCGATCTTAGGATTCAACATTTGAGCTCAATTCACCGGAGGAGTTCAGATCATGGCCACAACTATTCCAGTTTAATCAGATCTGGAGATCCGAGCATTACACAGGACGCCATCTGTATTATAAATCATGTAGAATTCCCCTTCTTAATGGTAGAGTATACGTACTACAAATAGATGGGATCACAAACTTTTAATTTTCTTTTCCTACTACCGAAGGAAAGGATCAATTATCCACTTTACAGTGCAAATTAATGTCCACTCCCGATACCCCATCATGGAGGAGATGACCCGTCTGAGTTTACATAATTGACAAAATCATTCATACTAGTAAAATAATCTGTAACAAATTTTTTTTTTTATAATCGACCGTCCCTAGAGCAAGTGGCAAAAGACTTGATGGTTGGTACCCGAGACCCAAGTTCGAATCCTAATTGATTCACATTTTCAGCTAAGTTTGTTTCTAAATGAAATAAACGAAGCGGGTAGCGTGCTACCTATCTCTCTCTCTCAAAAAAAAAAAACAAATTTTCTTTTATAAATAATAAAATATTTTTAGTAATGAACTAAATTTTTAATAAATGTAAAGAAAAGCATCAAAAGAAAAGCATCATTATCAAGTTAATGATTTAGTACAATGTATTCGGTTCTACTAAATACAAAAATTTTAAAGCTAATTTTCATCAAAAAGTACTGAGCATATAGTATATAATTTTTGATTAAAAATTTCATATAAATGGTTGAGAATTCTAAAAATGGAGGATATCTTAATTTTGAAGGAGTTGTAGATGCGTTCCTGTTGGAAAAATTTATTAATACACAAATCAATTCGCAGAAATCATATAGATTTTTACATACCTCTTTTCTTTTCTCAGCGGAATATATTCTGATTATCAGGATCTGATCTCGTCTTGTTTTACGAACTTCTCGATTCGCTAATAATTTGCTCCAATATCTTACGCGTTGTTCTTTCTTGTTGCGAACCGGCTACCAGAGTCGAACACAGCAGACCACACAAATCTTTAGGGTTTCTTATGGTGCCCTATAGTGAACCCGAGAGAGAGAATTTCGTGGAGAGATTCACTACAACAATATAAACATATACCAGCGGTCAAAACTGCTGGAAAAGCATACAAAAACTGCTGGTAATATTTGCTCCAGCAGTTCTAAAACTGCTGGTAAAAGTGTAGGTGACCGTTACAATATCCTTGCCGGTATAACCTTTTTCCAGCACTTTTACTAACCACTGGTGAAGATGATCTCTAGCAACAGTTCTTAAACCGTCGTTAAAACTATAAGAAAAACACTGGCATAAGGCGCATGTACCGACAGTTTTTGACCGTTGACAATTTGAAACTAATATGAAAAAAAAATACTAATATCAACAAATTGCAATAGGCTTTTCCATTTGATATTAGTTGTAAAACCAACAATCTGTAATATCCGGAAAAAAATATAAGAGTCATATTACTAAATTGCAATAAGATGATACAATCATTTTTGAAACAAAACTATAAGCAATGATCTAGAGTAGTGATTAAATGCAACAAAACAAATTTTTATGTTTTAATAGAAATCAATACAATAGAAAATTTATTTGAACCCCAAATGTTAGAAAGCTAAGAAAAAGGAAAGTGAAAAGCTCCAGCTAAACGTTCTTGAAATGCGAACGTCAAATCCTGCTTGTTGCTTCAATCTGTAACAAAAAAAAATTGAAACATACAAGTTGCATAAGCTCATTCCAACAGAAAATCTATCATAAGTAACATATAGCAAAAAATAAAAGTATACATAACAAAATCAAATGAAGAACTATGATGCACCCAACTTCTACATCTATCATTCTGTTCAGGAACATTTAATATCACAAAAATATGCGATAAAATATGCTTAAAAGCTTTCTTTAACAATTCCAGCATAGTGAAAGAAGCACACAGATCAAACAGATAGAATTCCATGCTCCAACATAAGCAAAACTTGAAAACTTTAGCAAACTATTTGCACCAGAACACAAGGTGAGAACAAATTTTAGTTTCTCGAACACTTCTGACAAAAACAAACAATTCATAGTTACATAGATTAATTTTAAGCTACACCAATAATTAATTATCAGCAATTACATACTATAGGCGCAACATACAAAAGAAAATCAGCGACAACTTGAGGAATAGTTTAGTTTGAAGAATGCTTCAGGTCTTATGCGATATAATGCCATTTATTACCAGACATGCAGCTCAATATAGTTACTTTGTTATCAATCACATGCAAAAATAACCAAAACAAAGAGGTCTTTCTCGCACGTTCTCAGTTACATTCAAAGGTACTTATAGCATTAACTCATATATGCCACTAACAAGTGGATGGTTAGGGAGAGGCCATAGTACTCACCAGTCACCAACAAAGAATTTTGGCTTTCAAAGAGCCTTTACATCATCTACCAGCTCACAAACAAAAATTCTACTCCTTATAGGATTCCTATTGTGGGGTATGCGTGCTTTTCCAATGATAATTCATAAACAGTACAAAAATTGCACCCTTTTTGGTGCCATGTCCTTAGCTTGCAATCCACACAACTCAATCCTTATAGGATTCCTATGAGTGGATGTCACAGTTGGCCAAATTTCTCATGCCCAAGCTTCTGTACTTAACTAATATAAGTAGGACGAATAGAAACAAACTGACAATCATTGAAAGTCCATCATATAAGAGTGTCTAGATGTCAATCACACGGAAGTCCGTCATCTAAGAGTGTCCAAATGTATTAGCAATACCCGATCTTTAGTGCATTTTCAAAATAAAAGGGCGATCTGAACAAAGACGTTTTAATTTCGATACCTAACCTTACATTAACTAAGAAAGATCCCGGCGAAGCAGAAGAAATATGAAAAATTAACTAAGAAAGAGATATCAATGACTTAAATGCTGTTGGATGTGAAACCTTGTCGACACTAGCTCCCCAAAACCAAACTCCTATTACCAGGTTACTTATGTAGTAGTTACCGCTTCAAAAAGTTCCCTAACTCTCGAAAATGCTTAAGAAATCAATAAATTGAAATTTAACCGATAAGTAATTAAACTATTAAAGTGAGCTATCAGTTATTTTAAGTTCTTAACATGGCATTGCATAGAGATATGGATCAAACATACCTTAGTTAGCCTCAATTTAAAGTCCTCCTACAGTCATCAGTACTAACACCCAAGCTAAATCCATGTACTTTCCCCAAACCTGCAACATAGAAGCTGCAAAACATAATAAATTCAAAAGAATAGTTTGATTTGTTTATATTTAAAATTGAAAAATTTCAATGCATTATAATGATAACTCTTGTAGTGAAATAACATACCGTTTATGGTTATTTTAGATGATTTTCATCTCCACACTTAGTTTGTCCATAACTTTTTACTATACAATGTGAAAAAAAATATTATGTCTAACCAACATAAGAAATAGATTAAAACAAAGATCGCAATGAATATAACTAATAAAACTCATACGATAGCGACGTCGCTTGCGAGGTTGGGCAGCCTCAGTAGCTTGAACTCCTTGCTGCTCCAATACACTTGTACCTTTGCCATCTCTACTATTTTCTGCAATACGAATTTGATTATTATTATTAACCTAACACCTCAATATGAATCAACCACAAACAAATCAATTAAATTATAATCTCAAATTGACAAGTAGACAATACCTGATGCACTTGATCTCTCTAAAATTATATCTTCAGCAATCTTTTCAACCTATAATAAAAAGAATATAAGACTTTTATTCAAAAGATTAAAAGCTAACAAAATAGCATATTAACCATACGTAACTTGTGAAGAACAAATATTTGATTGTTGGGACAAAAGGAATGCCACTTTCTCCTCTATGAATTTTAATCTGTCTTTAAGATCACGTATTTCCTCTTTATCCCTTAAAATTTCTTCTTCCGGAACCATCCTTAGCCGCTGAGATGTGTTGATTGATGAGGCACCTAACATAGAAGGAGTTGGGCCGAATCCTACACCACGAACACGGCCATGCCGTTCTTTGCCTATCACTTCGGCATAAGCATCAGTAGCTGCCCACATTAAGCTTCCTCTTGAGCTACCAGTTTGTGAGACATCTACTTCTTTTTGGTTGAGTGGCTCCAGCTTTTCCTATAGTATAGAAAGTATAAAACAATTATAATAAGATTAGCTAAGAAAATGTGACTAATTTAATTACAGAGTCATATAAAACATACAATTCTGTTTTTTGCTAATTCTGTAACAGGTTCTCCATTTTTCTTTTTGTGATGCACCACATATAGCTTTCCTCTTGTTGGAACTACTCCATTTTTCTCCTACACAATGTGTGCAAAATATATAGAACAACTTTAGTTAAGAAACCAGGATCCAAAAAATTGATAAAAGAAGATATCAAATACCATATTATATGCATATTGCGCTATCGATTTTGAACCAGCTGCATAAAAGTCCATTTGCTGATCCCTGTTATGTCGATTCTTTCTACTTCGTTCCTACAATAATGTAAAAAAAATACATTATATTGCTGATCCATGTTATGCCATAAAATACTTGCTAGCAATCTCATGCAATTTACAAGCTACATATATACCAAGCAAACTAGTCAATCGTGGGCAAAAAAATATATAGTAGCACCAGTTTCTATAGTCTTATTCATAAAAAAAATTAGTATCTTACAAGTAATAAGTGAATTATGAAAATATAAGGATACCTTCCCTTCGTTGGAGAACCAAAAATCAACAAGGTTATTAAATTGCGCACGATTAACCGAGGCCGGTGCCTTCATCAAAATGGCATTTTTCTGTAATGATTCATCAAAATACTTTGATTTCAGCTCACACTTAAAGTTTCTCCAAAGATCTCCTAGTTTTTTCATTGTGATGCGTTGAATCATTTCGCTCGTCCTCGAATCTCTTGGGTCTTTAGGGAATGAAAATTTTGACTGCAACCAAAAATCACTCTTTAAAGTTCTATATAGGTAATATTTAACTCAAAATAAATTAAGAAATAAGGAAAACTTATTGAATTAATACCTCAAGAATCTTCCAACAGTACTCCTTATATTTGGCATCCATTTTACGCCAATTGAAGCAATCAATTGGTAGCAAGTTTGGCTTTCTGACTATAGTGCCCATAAACCGATGAAGAACACTTCCTTCTGTATCAACAGGCTGATAGAAGCTGTTAAACTTTACAAAAATGCGCATTTCAGGTGGCAAATTCCATACGTCGGACATACGAGTAACACCTCGTGTTTTACGTGAACCTGAACTATCTATTAAAAAAAGAGATCATAACGTTAGAAGTAAAAATCATATTGCATTTAATAGAAAAGAAAGAAGGTTTAATAGCAATCCATGATATATTACCTTCCACACAAATCTCAACTTCAGTATCAACAATTTGGTCTACATCATCAACTGCTATATGTGAAGTTGCATTTGGTTGATGAGATGATAAGGATACTTGAGGCTGTGTAGGATGTTGTGTGGATGGTTCCTCTCTAGGCTGCCCTTGATCATCCTCAACAGAGCATACTTTGAGCTTTCTCTTTGCCATATCTGTATGAACATATATAGAGATTTAAACCAAATTTAATTAAGAAATAAAATTAATGATCTAATAAATATGATGCTGAAGCTAGAGTTGTGCTATGAACAAGATCAATATACTTTATGAGAAGGTGAAGAGCTCAAAAATTAGGCAAGAATAAATTGTGATGAAAGAGATATATTCTGAAGACATATAAGGCTCTCTTCTTTGTTTGAAAAAAGAAAATGTCACGCAAATACTTTCAGCATCTAGACAAGCATACTAAAGTTTTGATTCATGTGAAATATAATGAAATCCACTCTACGTTAATGTATCCAGACCTTAGGAAACCTGCAGTGCTTAAGATTATATTGCTCTTATATCTTAGGAAACAGGATCTTGGGCTTGTATTTTTCTTTGATAACAGATACAATTTTGGCACTTTCAGTCCCTGTAGTATGCTGACATTGCAACTTCGTCCATGTATTTTCCACTCACCCACTTTCAGTCCCTGAAATTTTCCATATGCTGTTGCTTAGTCCTTGAATGTGAAAAGTAGGACCAACTTTTAACCTGTTTGAAGTAACCTGAAATAAGTTCTTTCTATAAGAAAATTACAGATTTTTGTTTTTGTTTTCCCTCTGGTTATGAACTAAAGTGTAATATATGTAAAAGTTCAAAACTAAGATATATAAGTGAATAGTACAGAGTGGACCAAGTTGCATCATTAAGATAGGGACAATACATATATTTTACCCTTGCATGTATTGTACTTGCATAGATAACACATAGTTAATATAATTCAATTCGCTTTTAATTACAGCATGCAGTGGGGTATGTTGTGGGGGATCAATAGCAAAGGCCAGCTTGAATGTGTGGGCACCAAGAGTGACCAGCCCTTCTGAGTTCAGCTTGTCGCAGATTTGGGTCATCGCCGGGTCCTTCGGCAACGATCTCAACACCATCGAAGCCGGTTGGCAGGTGCTCTTAATCAAAATCATACTACTATGATCTAATTAATTTGTTCTTTTTAACATAATCATACTTGACCTTTCTGAAATTTTGTTTAGAAAAGAATTAACTGAAGCAAATTTGGATTATAAGATGAAATTTAGATTTAATTTAAAAAACAAACAAAAGTTTTACCTCTTGAGTTCCTCCTCAGTAAATTCCAGAGAGTTACTGCACCCAGAAATGTCTACCTGGTACAACTCATTTTTTCCTCT